>NC_089318.1:18965421-19230421 GCF_036669915.1 Pocillopora verrucosa | reverse complement strand
CGAGTCTGAATCATAAGAAATACTGGATCAATATCAGTATCTGGGCAACTTCCCACCTACCCCTCCCCTAACCCAACATTAACCCTAACTTGTTATCAATTGACTGTTGTTGAGTTAGGGGAGGGGTAGGTGGGCAGTTGCCTAGATACTGATATTGATCTGAAATGCTTTTTAAAATTACAGAGAAAACATACATATCTTGAAGCTATCTAAAAGAATGTAAAGCTGTCCTTTCACCAAAATGAATGAAAATAAATTAAGTACATGTAATAATCACTAAAGTAATCCTTTCACCCTCATATCTCAATGTCAATTCTCATAACTGTCTGCTATACATTTCTTGTGATGTTAGCTCTAAGAATTTGGAATAAATTCTGTTTCTTAGCTGATTTTTTTTCTCCTTGTCATTTGTCTGCTACACAAAGTACTAAGATTGTAAGCCTGTTATGATAAATAACTGGTTGAAAATGAAAAGAAAGAAAGTTCAACAAATCAATTGATTGAACAAGTTGTTCACAACAAAAGCTCTGTTTTACTAAGTTCACCTTCTTTTCATTGGCTAGTTTCTGTTCTCTTCTTTCTTTCAGTATTTGTTGTAATCTTAAAGATAAAAGTAACCACAAGGCAAAGTAAGGATGCTTTCAAAAAGATATAATGATTAAAAAAAAAAAAAAAGAAAAAGGAAAAAGAAAAGAAGGGAGAGATATAAACTTTAATAGACCAAGAGAGATGCTATGGGCTTGTGCTAGGCATCCTGAACTCTGAGTCTAGGGAACTGGGCTTGAGCCCTGGTTGCATCAACAGGTCATGTTCTTAGGTAAGACACTCTACTCTTGCAGTGCTTTCCTCCACTTGCAAATGCAATTGAGTGCTGACCAACTGTTAACCCTCAAACCCCTAAAAGTAAGTAGCATCTAAGTTATCCTTATATTATCAGCCCTGAATCACTCAACAAGGTCACAAGAATAAAAGAAATGATCACCAACTAAAGAAGCTCTTGATTGTTTAACAAATTCTCCTTATCAGCACTTTGGGAAATGTAAAGAGAACAGTATAGAGAATATGCAACAGATGTAAGGGTGTAAAGGGTTAAGGCCACATGACAATAACCAAGGAGGGGGAAGACAGGAGTTGCCTCCTGAAAATGAACTGGCATCCCTTTTAGAAAACTAGAATCCTGTGCACTAATATTCATGAGGGATAGCTGTTACTCTTCAGGTTGTCATGCAAATAAATGTGTCCATATCAGTACAACTGGATATTTTTTTCTTTTATTAGAGAAACAAGAGCCTTACTTTTCTTGTTGCTGCTTTTTTTCTTCCTCGGTAAGAGGCTTGATTTCCTCTGTCGACTCAGAAAAGTTGGAATGTCCTGATCTTGCTGCATGCATCTTGAGAATAGAGAAAAAGTGAACTGGTTCAAAAAAACACTCTAAACATAATTATTTCTCCTTTTAACTTCTGCCTAGACAAAAAACCTCCTCCCCCTCTTAAAATTTTAAGAAAAAAAAAATTACACGAGTTCCCAGAAATATTAAGAGTTGAAGATTCTCTTTTTAAGTTAAGACGTTTTTTGGTATACTTGGTTCCTATTCTGTGGAGCCTGAGATTAATGATCAACAGTCAATATTCAACCTTTCCTCAAGGTTCCCTCTTAATTTTTAACCATGGTTTAAAGGACACTAAGAACACTTTGAGTGTCTGATCAGTATAAAAGCAATTGTATTTTCTTCACATGTATTGCTGAATATTCAGTTGGAAAAAAATCTGTTTGGTGTTTTTCCCTCAATGAGATGTTTGCGCTCCAACCAGAGCAGTGAAAACCTTGGTCTTAGAAATACTTGATGAATAAATTCAGGGAAAAAAAAAAAACAGTGAACAAACCTGCACATCATTCTCGCTTTTGAGTCTTTTTCCACAGCTAGAAATACATTTAAATGTACCATATTTAGTTACTATGCAAACATTTATTTCAATCATTAATAAAAAAATTAACTCCAACATGCTGCCAGAACAAAATATCCTTGGTCCTAAAAGTAACTCTCATTTCAGCAATTTTGCCTTGTGGGCTTTCAATCTAGTGATTTGTACAAAGCACAAATCATTAGGTTGTAAAATCCAAGTTTACTGACTGGGTAACCTTGACAGATAAAGAACAAATTTACAGAAGAGCTTTACGTATGAACTAATAGAAGCCATCAGTTAGCTAAAGTTGAACATCAATCACAATAATTTTGGGAATTCCCTTTTGGGGTTGAATATCAATTGGGACATCGTCCTGTTTTCTTCTCCAGTTGCCGATACTATTCTGTACGTGTAACAAATTTCAATAAAGTAAAGTAAAGTAAAGTAAAGTAATTTAAAATATAGCAATCAATTAATTTATAACTGATCATCCATAACAATTATCTAAAGTATCTACAGTGACTTTAGATGCCCTATCGTCTGACATTTTTCACTTAGGTTATCAAACAACACATACAGAGGACACCTTGACAGAAAATCAACAAAGACCAACATTCTAAGCAGTAATTATTAACAATATTCAGCTAAGAAAAGTAATCATTGAAAGAAATCTCACTCATCACAAACAAGAGATAGGGCTTGTTGGGGTTCTACACTGGATCCAGCAGCAGCTGATGAATGATCTAAATTCTCAACTGGAACTTTCTCACTTGCTCCATCAGAAGAGGCTGCTTCGTCATCTACATCATGATAAAATTACATACAACGTATGTAACATAAAAATTTAGAGTAGGTGAAGTGCAGAGACTTTGAGAGAACTTTTATGGTAATGAAACTAAATGATTTAACTTTAAAGGCTCTGATACTTCATCTAACCATTTAACTCCCAAGATCTCAATGTATATTCTTCCTTCTAGCTGCTACACATCTCCTTGTAAATCAGGTACAAGAATATCATGCTAGATCAGGATAACAACTTTTACCTGATATGTTTGAATATTCTCATTACCTATTTGCTGGACATGTGCTTGTCATATTTTAAGGAGAAGTTTCATGTTAATCACTGGTGGGAGTTAAAGAGTTAAGAAATCAATAGACTTTGAGGTACAAAGAACAAGGTTCAAGCCATTTTGGTGTAGATATAGAGACAGAGATTCTTATTATGTCACACTTGTGGCCATATGAATAAAATCTTCATTCCACTTCAGAGCTCAAAATTTACCTCCTTATACTATTTACTCACTTGACTCCTTCAAACTAACTCACCATAGTGTTCTCTGTGGCCAAATGGTAACATATTGGTATGTACATGTAAAATGTGAAGGTCTAAGGTTTATTTTCTTAGGGGGACTCTTATTTTCTCTTTGTTCCATATTTGTAACAATATCACTTCTTTTGCTATTTCATTAAAGAGAAAAGGCTTTACTACAGTAACTTTCTTATTCAGTTTTGTTACCTTGACCCAACACATGTCCAACAGGTGGTTTGTAAGGTTCATCAATGTCTGGATCTTCTGAATGGGCAAGGAGCCTGGACAAGACAAGACAAGGTTACTGACAGTTAATTATGTTTGTTTACATCAAAAACTGCAAATAGCTAGGACTTGACTTGGCAATGTTTTTGAGCTTGATATTTTAGAAATAAATATATTGTTTGATACAGCATTACGGTACTTAAATGAAGAATTTACAAAGACAGCAAACTGAACATTAGTTCAGTGACTAAATTAGTGTGACACTATATCTAAAGAATCAAATCTAGAGTTTTTTAACACTGTAATTTCCATAACTGACCAAGACAGAATCTCTCCTTACAATATCAATACAGTAAATCATCCTCTCTCTCAGAGTGTCAAGCAGACAAATGAAGAATAGAGAAATATCAATCAGGAGATTATTAGTTGATCCAATGCAAAATTCTCCACACTAGCATAATAAGAATGGTATAGTGGACAGTAAGGAGAATTTCTAATGAGATCTTATCCTCGACGCATGATTATTTGGGAATTTGCAACTGAATTATACAATACTGAAATTTACTAAATCCAACTTCATTTCCGAGGTGAAATATCAATTCAGCTCTCGTATGATTTCAGATATTATTTTTTCCTTCCATTTTAGTCCATGATATAATTTTTTCCTGATAGGGATTTTGTTTTACATTATGTCATTGCGTCAAAATTACATTGCCGTTTTTTGACATAAGTTCAGTCCAGATACTAACCATTCCATTGCCTGTTCAACGCCTTTGTTACCAGTTACGGCAAGGGCCTTCTCTCTAATTGAAGATTTGAACAATAAGTAGTTACATATTTCATTAAAATTTTTTTGATGAACTTGTCTCCCACATGGCGAGCGAAATTTGATGAAAAAATAGAAACGTCTCATTTTAAGATCTACTTACGCTCTGTTCCTAGGAAAACCCATTTCAACCAGAATATCTATTTCAGACATATTTATCTACGCTATCTCGCTTTTCCGTCTAAAAGCATCCACTTCCACACTGTCTCCCACCCTGCAAGATCGGTCAGGCTGTATTGGGAGCAATGATACTTTCAAAGGAGAAGCGGGAATCCTGGGCACGAGTTCGTTCGTGAGGTAGAAGACAGTGAATGATTTCTTGTGCCGGGGATTGATGCTTTACGTCTTACAACGGTAAATAGTATATTAGTGAGGTCACCCGTGTAAATGATGCTTAATGCTGGCGAATTAGGCCTAATAACGGACAGTGAGGTCACCTGTGTAATGCAGTGCATTGCTCGTGTAACCTCTCCGTCCCTTCGTGTCCCGCTTGATCCCGCCGTTTTCGTCCCGTCCCCTAACTAAATCGTTATAAACGGACCACTGAGGCGTAACACTTTTTCTTTTATTTATTTTTCCAATCATGATAATAAAACAAACTGTTCGCGTAAAATTTAAAATAACGTCAGGCGACAAATAAACTCAGTTTATCTTAAACATTTTCCAAACAAGTCACAATAAAAAGTGGCATTAAACTTCTAACAAACTGTGATCATGTCAAATTTTTCCGCTTTTGGAAAATCAATACAATTGCACATCGTTGATCTCGCTTTCTGTGAGAAAAAATCAATGAACGATGAGATGTGAAGTTGCTCAACAGTGGGATTTATTTCGACGATGTTGGTCCTTCCAGTAATAAACGCTCCGCCTTAAAATAAAAAAAAGAAATAAAAACATTTATTTGACTAAAACTACTAACTTGTGGATAGAACGCACCAGCTCTTCACATATTTTCGGCTAAGTTTTTTTTTTCAAGTTTGCAACGTGCAAACCTTAGCTCGCTACATGATATGGAGACCGATATAAGCTACTTTGGTGTAGATCACTAGGTACATGTGGAATGCGTCACCTTCAATAAAGTTACAAAAAAAAAGAAACTTACCTCGAGTCGAGTCTTTCTCTCAACTCTCATGTACACCATCACGAGCGTTTCAGGGAGGAGCACTTTGCTGACATAATCAAAGTACTGGCGAGATAAAAATTGCAGAGAATTTAAGACGATAAAATTCTGTTTTATACCTCTCAGATTATCTTCCGTTAGAGATCTGTTAACAATTCAGCCTGTCGCTGAGTTTAACTTAAACACGGTGTTACCTTGCTGTGTTTGTAACAAAACATGTTGGTGAGGACTCCCATTATCCTATCTCGCTGTTCTTCAGAAAATGACCCAAACTGTACTTGAAATGCCAAATCACCTGTAAATTACCAAGGTAAAATCACACAATAAGGCCATTATTTTCTCACTGTGGCCTAAACAGACCTCATTGATGTCGTTATGATTCAATAGAAATAGTGGTTCACGGTACTGCCCATTTGTACCCCTTGAATTCCGGTAGAGTGACTGAAGTGTGGGTGTCTTCGAATAAAAGCAATAAGGTTTCTTGGAGATCGCGAAAGAAGGGAAAAGTGACTCATTTTGAACAGGCCATGATGGCCCTGATAACCCGCGGTTTCAATTTCAATGTGCATCACGCGAAAAAGCAAATGCAATCAAAACAATTAACAACAATAACAATAAAAAAAGAGAGAAATCAGACTGAAATGTAGTTTGCATTACCTTTCATCTTTCCACCTTTCTTGTAATCTTCATGGCGTCGACAATATATCTGTATCAATAAAAAGAGGTACTGTTTTTCTCTCAATCAATCAATCAATCAATCGATCGATCAGTCAATCAATCGATCAGTCAATCAATCAATCAGTCAATCAATCGATCAGTCAATCAATCAATCGATCAGTCAATCAATCAATCAATCGATCAATCAATCGATCAGTCAATCAATCGATCAGTCAATCAATTAATCAATCGATCAGTCAATCAATCGATCAGTCAATCAATCAATCGATCAGTCAATCAATTAATCAATCGATCAGTCAATCAATCAATCGATCAGTCAATCAATCGATCAGTCAATCAATCAATCAATCAATCGATCAGTCAATCAATCAATCAATCAGCCAATCAATTAATCAATCAGTTAATTTTTTAACCAATCAATCAGTCAGGCAGTAAGTGTCCTTCATCTGTCTTTCATTCCATCGATCGCGGCAATTTTGCTATTTCAACACTCAATCGAAATCTCTTTTTCGCGATACGTAAAAGAAACATGTAACTACCTTGCCCTCGAATATATCCCTCAGTTCACGGGTATACTCCCTCACCAGTTGCTCTGTTTGGCTTGCAGTGAGTTCCTCAACATTTCTAAGAGGGGTGTAACAGAAACTGATTAACTTTAAAGTAGTGATAAGTGAAAATGCACTGTCTCTTTAATTTCCTTTCCTAAAAGGTTGCACGGCAAAATGACATCGAATAAATGACAATATGGCTTTTAAATAAAGATAACAGCGTTAAGTCAAAACGTTTGTATATTCCTATCACACTTTTGCTTAATAACAGCTTGGCATATTAAGGAGAATCTGCATGACAATCAATTTGTAGGTCACTCAAAGGGTTATCCTCAACTAAAGGAAATTACTGCACCCAGCTTTAGAGTAACCACAATCTGGTTACACTCTTGAAATTTGCATGTATAGTGGAGAAAAGCAGGAAGGAAAACTTAAAAGGAGCTAGTACAAAATTTGCAAGATATCAAGTACTTTGTACCTTATATTCAGTTTCACAGGCTTGTCTTCTACTGCAATCGCCCTCGCCGGACTCGACTCAGGCTCCTCGGTGACATCTACAGTTAAAAAAAGGAGGTAAAGATCTGAACACGGGAACACAATCGAGAAAGGAAATCGAAAAAATAAGACATTAACTCTGCGTATTCCGGTTACTTTCCCCACCCCTCTGCCCCTTCCCCCCTCCCGGTGGTCCCTGATTAAATTTCTTATCTTGACCCCCAAAAAGGGAAACGAAAGAGAGGAACACCAGCCTTGCTGGAAAGAACTATCAAAAACCGCACTAAGGACTATGAACATGACCTCGGAGGAGACAAAGAAGGCGTCCCGTGAAAAATTAGGGCACGATTAAGGCCCTGTCCCAAGAGGAAAGGGAGACTGAAGCAGCAATCAGTTATTTTACCTTCCAAATCCGTCACTGCTGTCCCATTCACCGTCTTCGCTTGTCGTGTAGTCACTCGCTTCCTCGCTAAATTTGCAGCCTTCCCACTCAAAGATTTTCCTTTTATTTCTACCTGATTGGTCCTCCTTTTTTTGGAGTTAATAGTTCCCTTTGCGTCAGGTTTGACATTTGAAGAAGTTTCATTATCAGTTGAAAAGACAGAAGTGAACAAGTCTTGATCATCGGACAAGTCCGAACCTTTGCGCTTTGCCGTGTTTCGTCTCACTTTAGGTGTCTCAAAATCGTTATCATCTTCTGTTCTATCAACAAGAGCTATCGCTTTTCTTTTACCTCCACTTTCATCGTTGGACACAGCTCTCTGTTTCTTAACGGTCTTGTACTTGGAAATTCGAGACCTAAGACACGGAACTGAATCAGAGTTAGTCGTATCAGATTCAGAAAAAGATCCGCGTCGTTTTAGCTTTGAAGAATTGGAAACAATCGATTCTAATTTATTCTTTTGAGTGTCTTTAACAGCTTCAACGTTCGTGACATCTTTCAAGGAATTGAAGCCGTCACTACAACTGGCTACTTGAGGAACATCTTCCTTCGTTACGGAGACGCTATCTGCACTGATATCATTCTGTGACCATCCCTGCTCGTTATCTTCGTTTCCACGCCTTTTGAGAATCTTTTGGTCATATTCGTCTTGTTTTGAGCCATTCTCGCTTTCGTGAAGTGGAACGACGTCGTGAGTTTCAATTTTTGGGCTGAACTGATTAACACAAGAGATATCTTCATTTCTTCCATCAGTTTCTACATCCTGAACTTTTGCTGAGTCAAAAACCTTGGAGTTTTCCTTTTCTGTTTCCTCTGAATCAACCCCAACAGGCAAATTGGAACAAACGTAGGATTCACTCTTTTCCTGTGAGTCGTTTTTCTTGTTCCTAACGGATAAAACAGCACACCATACACAAATGAGTAAAACAAAATCAATATTAAGACCTTTAGACTTAACGATTACTTGATCATCATCTGACAATCTGAACACAAGATCGAACATTTTGACAAAACAATTGTACTTTCGACATCAATTTGTTGACGGATAACATTTGCCCTTAGTCCATCAAAATGGCAAACATTAAAGAAAAGGTTACAGAAAAACATACAGAACAACAAATCTTAGTGAGATGAGCACTTCTACTTACAAACACTTCGAGGCAGCTCTCTTTTTCAGGGTTGAACGTGTGACATAGACATTTTCTTTATTGAAGTACTTGCTGATGGTTGACTTGGGAGGCTGTTGTTCTTGAACATCTTCAGTCACCTAAATTGAACCAATTTTATCAAACTCAATAGCAGTGTTATGCAATTTTCTAATTACAGTGGATGAAGTTTCTTTAGTCAATAAAAGCTACTGGCTGGACACTGTCACTAATGGCAAGTACTAAAGAGATTTATCAAAAAAAGCCCTTAATCACAAAAATTGTTTTGGGGGAGGGGAGATTATTTGCTTGTGTTTCCACTGTACACTGATCAATATACCCCTTGTGCCTTTAACCCTTTACCTCCCATAAGTGACCAAGACAGAATTTCTCCTTACAATATCAATACAATATCAAGCAGGCAAGTAATGAGAATAAAGAAAAATATAAATTAAGGGAATTTAATTCTTGATCCAGTGCCAAACTCTCCAAATTTATATCATAAGCACTGTATGGCAGACAGTATGGAGAATTAAAATGAGATCTTAGGATTAAAAGGGTTAAGTGCGAAAGTGCAAGATGATTGTTATCATGAATAAATTAAACAAGAAGTATGTGCACTTAGTATTAGTGCATGCTGATTATAATCATGAAATGTCCACAGATATAATCAAAGAACAACTTACCTGTGATTTTGCCGGAGGCTTCTGATCACCAGGTTGAGAATTTAACATGACTGTAACATGGAGCTTCTCTGGATAGAAAACACAGCTTTCATGGCCACCACCTGAAAAACAAAAATCCCCAAATGTTTCAGAAGCAATTCTTCAAGTTTGCTCCAAGCCATTATTGAAACCTGTGGGTGACTTGATGTATAACTATCTTTGGGCCAAGCTCCCTTATGTACCCATCCATCCATCCATCCCATTGCTCTGATGAAGTGCTAACGCTTGAAACATCAGCTTTTTTACCATTTACGGTGGCTAATTTATGTCTTCAACCCAGTTGTTAACACTAAATTACCTGCTATACTCTCCCACCAACGCAGCACCACAGTTTCTTTAGAAACTTACCCCCTTATTCCCTTATGCACCCTCTGATTCTTCTACTAACACATTTTTGCACTAAATAAAAAAATACTATTATGTACTCTAAGCAATGGTGGCTCATTATTGATTTTGTCCAAATACAAATGTGGTCCAAAGAAGAAAGAGGAATGAAAGAAGGAAAAGAGAGAACTTCTGGATTCTATCCTCAGTCACAACAATTTGAGGTGAAATCTCTCACTGTTTCACCATCTTTGCCTCTCCAAAATTATTGGAATTATGAGCAAGCCCATTGTTTATTAAGTGAGACTGACCTAAAAAATTTAGATCACCTGAACTTGTGTAACACACTCCAGTTACCAATTAGATATTTACTACCATAAATATTTTCATCATAACATGACACAGAATTAAAATCACCTGAATAGTCAGATTGCTGTACATCCCTTGCCACCTTTGGATCCCCTGCTTGCGACTCATTTGAGAAACAAGAAAATTAAAAAAATAAAAACTCAGTAGTGATCAATAATCATTAATTTGCACAAAGCAGGAGCCTTATGACCAAGTTGTGAGCAGTTTATGCTACTGGCAGTTTTTGAGGGACTTAAGATGAAAAAAATGAGTGGGATTAACAAGGTAATTTGGTGTTATCAACTGAGTTGATAATATAATTATGTAAATTGGCCACTGTTAAGGTTTCAAAAGCTGATGTTTTGAGTGTTAGCCTTCCACTGATCAAAAGGAGACAGGCTAACACTCAAAACGTCAGCTTTTGAAACTCTTAATGGTGGCCACTAAAATGTTACCAACTCAGTTCATAAAACCAAATTACCTTGCTATACTCTCCCACCCACGCAGCACCATAGTTTCTTTAGAAACTTAACCCTTTTATTATTGAGTAGGATTTTAGTCTGTCCCATTTCTACAGCCAAAAAACCAGCCATCTAGACCAAGTAATGAATCTTCATTGCAATAGTAGTGGACGAGCCCATTCCAGGCATTCAGTTGGTAAAATGGAGAAAAAATCAAATAAAGAGGACATTTTCATAACTTTTTCTGTCACCAGTTGTAAAGTTGCACAAAATTATCCTCAAGAAAAAAAACTGGTTTATTAAAAAAATATAACATATTTAATATACAATTATTAAAGCTTATAAAATATAATTACTGTCCTCACCTCTTTCTTCTGAACCAAAACAATTTGCCCACACATTCTTTTCCTGACAAACTGATACTGAATGAGCAGTTCATGATCTAAAGGTAAAGAGTGATTTCTCAAACCATTATACAATTAGTAATTTTTTTTTTGTTTGTTTGCATACAATGAAATCACAAGCTACCTTCCACTCAGCCTCCAAAGCAGAGGTTTCGGTAACATTATACCCTAAATCAGATTTATACAGACTTTAAATGCACAAGATCTGATTGTTAATTCTCCTCTCAAGCTGCTACACATTTTCTTGTCAATTAGTTCAGAAAATTTGGTGTTAGATCAAGACAACAACTTCTGCTTGTTAATTTAGAGTATTTTTATCTGTTTGCTTGAAATGTAAGGATTTTTTAGGAAGAAGTTACATTTTAATCACTCCGAGGAGTTAAAGGATTAATTACTATGATAAATATTGCTACACATTCCAGAGAGCTTTGCATACAGCTTATAGCCCAAGTTTGGAGATAACTGGTCTGAAACACTTAACATGCGCATAGTATTCAGAAGTAATAGATGATCAATTATTACACAAAATTCTACTGACACGAAAGTGTTCTTCTGTAAACCACTTGTATTTGTTGTCTTTATTTTCTGTCGCTGGCTGATTTCCAAGTGAATATACTGGATGTATAAAAACCTCCACCATCAATACCTTGCGATCAAGAACCTAAAAAAAATAAATCCCAATCTATTTTCTAATGCACAAAAAGCTTGTCACAGAGCTTGAGAGAAAAGAAAATGTATACAATTTCATTAGACGAATACCAGTTCTTGTTGCGATTTTTTACATTTCTCACAAATTAAAAGCTGAAACATGATTCAAATGAAATAAAAACCTGCTTTGCTAATTTGGAATTCGAAGTTAACTAAATAAGGTGAATTGTCGATTCAGGTTAATGACAGTTCAGTGTGTGTGTTATTGTAAAATTTAAATTCTACGTTCCATTTATCCATTAAGACCATCTAGCTAGGTGTACGTAGTAAATTACCTTTGCATATACTATGCTTTTCTTTGAATTTGGCTTCATTGAGGTATTTCACTCTGTTATTCGCCTAGAAACTGTCGATCAAGGGAAGTAAACTAGCAAAAAGAAACGACCGCCATTTTGGAAAAGATTGGCGGGAAATCCTCAACGAACACTGGGAGCCAGTAGAAAATGCCCAGAAGGTCTGGGGAGGAGCTATTTTAAAAATGGCGCTGAAAATGGATATTATTTCATGAAATTCCGGAAAGGAAGCTGTGAAGTTAGCTGTTTATATCATGAATATTTTATGTGAAGTTGCCAAGCGTAATTCGCCGTAGGCCTTTGTTTTAGTTGGGACGGTTGACTACCCTGTAATTGGGTAAAGGAAATATGGCGAAAAGTTATGACTACCTGTTTAAAATTCTCCTGATTGGAGATTCAGGGGTTGGAAAAACTTGTATTCTCTGTCGCTTCGCCAACAACGAATTTAACAGATCACACATATCAACCATAGGTAAGCTGAAAAAAATCAGTCGGGGAAAAATCTTTCTTCGCTAGAATTATTCAGCAGGTTGTCACTGAAATACCTGTAATTTGCTGTACCAATGAATAATTCTGCATCTTTCTGTATTTTCTAGGAATAGATTTCAAGATGAAAACGATTGTTGTCGAAGGGAAAAGGATCCGAATACAGATGTGGTAAGCCATCTTTAGATATCCAAAATCTTCTCTCGCAGTTTGAACGCTGGTTTCCGGTGTTAAGGCTTAACAACATTCTCACTATGGAGGTGAAGAGGACGGACTCCTTTGCCTTAATTTTGTTCTTAAATGATTTTTGATGTAGTTTTGCCATAAATCTAAGGTACAGTAATGCGAAACTAAGTTACATGTAGGTACTTTTAGTATCGAAACCATTTTACATAGCGCTTAAGCTACCGACGCTTGTGAAGAACTCGGGAACAACACTAATTTCACCGCTTCCTCTTTTTATCCGCGTACGAAGATGCTATTAAGATGATGTTAACGTTTCATAAAATAATTTACCCCTATAGCTGTTTCATTGTTATTTACTCTACTTAATTCATTTGAAACACCAGTCCGCGACTGTCTTCGTATGTCCCTAGATATACTTCTCCGAGACGATCACGAGAAGATTTGGTATATTCTAGCTATTTCCCTTTCGATTGAGAACAACTAAAAACTTTTTAATCCACATCGACTGGTTTCGTCTCATCAATATTTGGTCGTGTTTATTTTGAAGCGCATACATGAGGTGTTATTTTCGTCAAACTCGTTTGTGCAGTTTACGATATCGATTATAGCCAATTTAGATTTTATTACTCTATGCTACATTTAAATTTTATTGCGCCCATTAGAAGATTCTTAAGTGCCGCTCTTTCAGCGGGACATTTTGAGCTTCACCGAGATACGTCTCCTCGTCATGAGCATTTAGTGGAAACAGTCAAATTTTAGCGGAATGTTACTTCCTTTTACGTTTCTTTAAACTATCTCAAAGTTAGTCAGACAATTACATCATTATGATTATAGTAAAGTTAAGAAGGTTAAGATGCCATTTATTGTTTTATTGTCTGGATCAATTGCTCAGCCTTTTTCTGTTAAAAAGCTGTATTTAAAGGAATTATCTTTAATGTGGTTGAACTCCAAGGAAATATACCCAAAGAAAGCAATCATTTTTCAGTAAAATCTTTATTGAATTTTCCGAACCAAGACCAAATGTTTTCCCTAATAACTACAGGGCCACTGAACTCTCCTTTGCTTATCTTATCATTTTCTAACCTTTGCTTGGATGACTGAGAACTGAAACTTTTTTTTTTTGGACTAATGGACCCCCTAGCAATTGCATGACAAGCAGTGAGACAATAAAATCAATCCAGGCCATAATTTGGGGTTAAATTTGCTTTGATTTGTCAAAGAGGATCTTTGTAAAGTAGTATGATTTAAATAAAGTGCTCAAGATTTAATGTTTTGCTTGATTCATTGTTTATGTAGTGGAAATTATATTAAAAGAATGGCGGACTTTAGCCATTTAAGTGGAGGATCAATTATTTATATTTGAACTGATCTCTGCTTCTTAAATTCAGATAAATACAACTATTCAGGATTTCTTGTTGTCCAGGGAACATCTTGTTTCTAAAAGAATGTTGGAAACCACATGGGAAGTACAAAGCAATGGCCTTCAATGGCTAGCAATTGCTGTTGATAGATGTGAAGTAATATTTGAACTGACTTCTGTTTCCTGACTTTATAGGGATACAGCTGGTCAAGAGAGATATGAAACAATCACAACACAATACTACAGAAGAGCACATGTAAGTCTAGTGGTTGAATTCATGTGCATATTTGTAAGATATGTAGTCTTTACTATGATTCTCATTATTATATAGTACAATCATATCTATGGACACAAATAATATTTTTTGAAGAGCATGAAAAATTATTTAAATCTGTGAGAATGACCTCAACTCAGCTGGGGGACCAATCTATTTTCAGTTCTCTAGAATTACAATTAAAAAAGACTCATTAGTGATGTTCCCTTTTGGTGAAATAAAAGCAAATATTGTGGGGGAAAAGAAGACAGGAACAGTTTCAGTGTAATGTGCCACAATTATCGAATGACTTACTTCAGATGAAATGAATGTCAGAGGAAATAATTTTATGGCTTTGACTGGTGTCCAACCACAGGGGTTGATTAAAAGCAAATGTTACCTCCTTTTCCCCTTTCATCTCTCTTCTATATATTCTATGTGCCTATGAACATACAGTATTGGTTGATATTTTCTTTACTACCTTCCAAACCTTTTAACTGTCACAAGTGATTAACATATAAATTCTTTTTACAATATTCCTACTTTATTCAGCAAACAGGTAATGAGAGTACTCAAACTTATCAGGTAGAAGTTGTTATCTTGATTTAATACCAGTTCTTGTAACTAGTTTACAAGGTAATTGGTAGCAGCTAGACAGGAGAATTGACAATGATATCATTGGAGTTAAGGGGCTAAATTAACTTTTTAACTCCCATGAATGACCAAGACAGAATTTCTCCTTTCAATATCAGTACAATATCAACCAGATAAGTGATGAGAATAAAGAAAAATATCCTCTTGAGGATAATTAGTGGATCCCATACTCAATTCTTTGAACTAACATTATAAGAATTGTATGGTTGAAAGTAAGGAGAATTGCAAATTTGATCCGGGAGTTAGAGGGTTAGTAAATCTACAACAGGGTCAAATTTTTACTGGTGAGCAAATTCAAAAAGGGCTTGTGAACTTGAGTGTGAACTTGTCAGATTTATCAGCTCTGGATACCGCATAATTTATCTGTGTCAATAACTTTGAATGAATTTCCTTTAAATTTTATTCTTCCTTTTTACAGGGAATAATTCTAGTGTATGATATAACAAGGCAGGAAACATTTAATAATATTAGGAAATGGCTTAGATATGTTGATGAGGTGAGTCTTACAGGGATTTTCCTGAATTTCTGTCCATCTTTAACTTGATAAAAAGCATTGGGTGTGCCTTAGTTAACAGGTAATTTTCTTTTCTTAGCATGCTAACAACAATGTTCAGAGACTACTGCTGGCAAATAAATGTGATGCTGAAGATGAAAGAAGAGTTTGGAAGGATCAAGGAGCAAGGGTTGGTATCCTTTGAAATCTTTCCATTCATTTGATATTTATTTAAAAAGAGGAAGGGCTACAGTTGTCTTTAATTTTTAGACTACAGAAACAACTCCTATGAGTTAAAGATCTATCAGTGATTTTCCAATACAGTATCTTGTAACACAAACCTTTGAAAAAGTGTTTGCATTTTACTTTTCAGCTTGCTGCTGAAAAAAATATCAAGTTCTATGAAACAAGTGCACAGTCCAATATAAATATAGATGAGGTAAGAGCTGAATTACTGCCAAGTTTTAAATGGAAATTTGTATCTCCATTTTACTTTTTATGTTGTTTTTTCAATCTTTCTCCCATTTTCTTCTTCAATTTAAGGCCTTCACAGAAATATGCCGACAAATTTTACAAACTATGGATGTGCCTGACCAGGTAAAAGTTTGTCAGCTTAGACAGTGCAATATGTATGACCTAGTCTTATCTATAATAGCTGCAGTACTTCTGATCAGCATTGATTATTGGTAACTGAGGATTTGAAAGGTCAAAGCTGAGTTTGGTCAAAACTGAGTTTGCATAGAGTTGTAGAACTCTTTACTGAGAAGTAGTTTACTAGTCAGTTAAGTTGAAAGAAAAATAGGTTTCTTTCAGAGCCTGTTTGATAAAAAAAAAAGTCATGGCTCCAGAGACAAGAATTAGCCATGTGCTATAAGTTGCGGTGAACATCAGTTAGAGTTCAGTGCCAGCAAATTGGACTCCAGATAGAAAAGACTAGATTTTGTTCCTTGGACAGGTCACTGTGTCATGTTCTATGGTTAGATGCTTCTTTCTCCACTGGAAAACTTGAAGAATGGAGGAACTATAGACTAGCATCCATCCAGGAAGAGTGGAGTGCACTTTCTAATTGAATGGCATTAAAAAAAATTGTGGAAGTAATTTTTAGAAGCCAATCAGAAAAAAAGGAAAAATTACCAGGAGCCTCAAAGTAAAACACAAAAAACAAGCACTCAAGGCATGATTGGTTTTTGTAAATTTTGCATCTGATTCATTGAGAGAGTGAAATGAGCTTTGCTGAAACTTTCCCAAGGTGAATTCAAACATAAGTATTTTAACCTTGGACAACTTTTAAGACTTAATTTCAAGTCCCTAAATGCTTTAGAACAAGAATTTATTCTGTCAGTAGTCGACCACTAGGCCTGTATTGTTTACTTTAGAATGATTACTTTGCATATTATGTATTTCCTTATAAAGTGTATCTGATCTTATTCCATAGAATGGAAGAATACTCTCCTCTGCTGGTGAGATTGGATCAAGTGCAGTACTCTTGGACACGAAAAATGAAGTTCTGCCACGAAGCTCTTGTTGTTATTAAATAAATAAATTATTAATGAATTTAGAAATATTTCTTATTATAAACTTATTGATAGATTTTGTTGCAAGACTACTAGTATTTGGGATTATTAGCCTTGTAGAATCTGCCCATTTGGCTCACTTTTATAACTTGCATTTATCCAGAGATCTTGTTATGAATATTTTGTATAAAGATGGTTTAGAACTCAATGTGACTTATGTATGAAAAACAGGAATAGTTTTGAAACTTGAAATACTGAGTAAACATCTAACAGTTGCATTGTCAACTACTAAAAATTCTCTCAGCTGTTTCATGTTAGTATTAATTGTATTATAATTCTGTATCTGCTGCAAATGGAAATTCATCTGACACTCAGAAATAGGGTATTGAATCTAGTCTGTTCACAGACTCTATTTTTTTTCTCAAGAGAATCATTGTGCTTCTTTGCTAAGTCCAGCAAAAAAATGTGTATGTCTCTGGACAAACTAATTTCATTCCTGTGCTTTATGTTCTTTTCTCCATATATGACAACATTAAATTAATAGGCTAACTTTGTAATACTTTTTATATTTAATTATTGGCCAGTCTATAACACCCTTTGCTGTTTTTAGGGACAGGTCAAACAGTCCACAGTTTGCCAGTAGTGAAGCAAAAGTAAACATATTTTGAATAAGAACAAGTAATCAGATGATTTAAGGGGAAAGTATGAAATGAATGGGTCTCAATATAAATATAATCACTGTAAAATACAAGATGTGACTTAAGTCAGGGAAATAAGTACTTCAGCCATATATATTAAGAAAATTAAGGATGCACTGGCACTACTTTTTCATAACTACATTGTTGTAACTGCAAATAAAAGTTGTTTGTGAGGATTGTATACTTGCCTGCCTTTTGTCTTTTGTTTATTTTTACCAAATTAGTTATCATTCCCAATTATTATCATCAATAAACTTTGTTGCCGACTGCTGATCTCCTTGCAAAATTTCACTGAAATTGCATTGCACTATTCTCACTTCTTGATAATGCAGGCTGTTGTGGGTTTTACAAAACATAAGTCATAATCGGTCATTCTACATGGAAGCTGATAAATATTTACATTTTTGGCAGAAAACATCATTATTGTGGGAAATGCCCCATAATAGTGGGTGACACTTTCACAGCAAGTTTGGAACTAGGCGTATTTCTGCTGAAAACCCTTATCCACCACCCAGGTGTTAATTTTTCTCATCATCTCCTCCACCCTAACTCTAAATCAAACATGGGCAGTCAAATTAACTATTGTGGGCTTGTAACATTAACTCTTCCTATCAAGACATCTGCATTGCAGGCTGAAGTAAACCACTTTTAACATCTTGGGATCCTTGTCACATCATGGTAAGTCTGTTGGTCTCTGGTATGACTTATACCACAGGCCAGCATTTAGTTGCAATTGTCAAGGTATCTATGGTTTATCCATTGAATAACACTGACAGTATATTTGCATTTTTATTTTTACTTGAGCTATTACAGGAATGCTCAAGTCCAAGAATGAAAGCACTTTGTTTTTTTCTTCTTATCTGGTTGCCAAATCTGCATCATGGTCACAGGCATTCCTGTCACCTGTCTTCGGTCTTCAAGAAGTATCCAAGTACTTTGTGAATACTTGAACCCATGCACTGCTCAAAATACTTGCGAGATTTATAAGATAAGTAAACACACAAGCCTCCTTGAAAATTTATTCTCTGACATTATTCAAGAATATTTTCCCAGCAAATTTAGATTGTTGTTTCATATAAAGAATTACCAAAACAAAACAAACCAGTGCAGAGTTATGGTACAACAATATTTTATTGAAGAGAAAGCACCATTTACATGACTGTAATTCTGATAACTATAGCACTTCAGGGTGCATTTGAATTAGGTCCCCTTCTTTTTCCAAATCCAGCAACAACATTAACAAATCGCCTGTTGTATTGCATTCTTCGCTTGGCACGGCCAGTCTTCTTCTTTTTCTTTTCTTGCTTGTCAACCTTTGTAAAAGGTAGAAACCACGTTTATGTACCAAAAGCCAATAGTTTCTTCCATGGCCTACCTGCTGCATCTTAATTATTAACCCTTTAACTCCCATGAGTGACTAAGACAGAATTTCTCCTTACAATATCAATACAATATCAACCACATAAGTGATGAGAATAAAGAAAAATATCAATTTGGGAATAATTGGTTGATCCAATACTGTATTCTCTGAACTAACATTATAGGAATTGTATGGTTGACAGTAAGGAGAATAACATTTGATCTGGGAGTTAAAGGATTAATATCAACAGGAACACAATGATATGGTAAGCTTACACTATGTACAGAGTTCATAAATGACAATGGAAAGCTCAGGGCAAAAACTCTTTATATCTAATTTCCTCCTTGATTTCACTTTACTTCTTAGAAATATGGTACAGCATGTGAAAAAAACAACAACAACAACAAAGAAAAACACTTTGATTTCCCTAGAAAGGTTCTTTGCCATGTTTTTACTGATAAGCTTGTTGACGAAGACAAGTTTAAAAAGACTACCTCAGCACTTTGACCACAAAGAGTGAGTAGCTTCTAGCTTCTCAATTCAGTATCCCCCCTGAGTCACACATTATGGTCATGAGAATAAAGGAAATGACCACCAACTAAAGGAGTTCTTGATAGTAAAACAAATTCTCCTAGTCAGTACTTTAAGAAATGTATAGAGAACAGTGTGGAGACAATGCATACAGAAGATAGGGTGTAAAGGGCCATTGGACAAAAGACAGAAACTTACCTTAGGTGTTTGTCCCTTCACTTTACCAGCACGAGCAAGTGAACCGTGGACCTTACCTATGTGAGAACAATGAATAGTTATGGATTTTCTCTAAAATTTCTTCCAGGAAAATGCCAAAATATAGTTTGATCAAATATTGAAAGGTTCCAGTCTGGGAAAGCTGTAGTCATGTCACCTTCACATACACTGTAGGTATCATTGTAAGGATTGACAGGACTCTACATGAGCATGTAGAATTCTGTTGAGGTGATCCAGTGGTATTTAGTTGAATAAAACTAAGATCCACTGCAAAATTACAGTGATAGAAAAGGCTTACTCTAGTTTTCTTGCATAAATTTTCTCACACAACAACAAAAGATCATGGTTCTCACAGACAGCAGTATTTCTATTGCAATAACCACAGAATTTCCTACATCAAATAATTAAAAATCTATCACACAGTAGTGTGTCAAAACCATATGTTACGACTGCCTTTTCCATCCATTAATATATTATCGACAAATTGGTGTAAATCATTTGTATCATAGCGATGCCAAAACAATAAAGAAAGAAAAAACTGCTGAGTCGTAATTAAATAACATGAAAAATTTCCTCACTTTTCTTCTGACCTTACAGCCGAATATTTTTGGTTTTCCCTGAAAATTTCCCTAACCATGTAGAATGCAAATTCACCACTTAGATCATCTGATAGTTTTTTGGAAAAAACACTAATACTCTGCTTTCCAAGAGTACAAAAATGTGACAAACAGAGCCCAACTCTTTGAAATGCAGAAAAATAGATCTAGCAATACATAAACAAATCGATTTAAGGGTTTATACCTCCGAGCAAGCGAAGCCCGACTTCCAAAGTAGCCAGATCAACTACCCCACAATCCACAAGGCTCAGTTCATCCTCTAGAGGTTGTCCAGCGTAGAAGAGAACCTGTTCATCGACAGAGATGCCCTCAGCAAAGGCGATTTCATTCTTGAGATACTGGACACTCTCCGTGCCAGTGACATCGAAAGTATGAAGGTTTTGTCCGCGAACAAATAGCTGCATCTTGAATTACCTATCGCCAAAAGGAACAGCAATGATTACTGATACATTTTTCTGATAGAGAGCTCACTAGTGGACTCTCTGTAATGTAAATATAGCGAATTTATCCTTGCGTTCTTACCGATTACACGTGGTGGTGCAACCAAACTTTCGTAAAGGAAGATACCTTGCACTGCGCATTCATTTGACGCATGGCGCCAAGTGGCCGCCGGGAGTAGAGCCTGCGATGAGAATGTCAGCTGTGTAATCAAGATTCTTATAGATGTGTGGTGTTAATCTATGTTTAAAATTACACTACACAAGATGGCGGCCACCGTGGCGGCAGCGTTTAGTAAAGTTTGCAGATCTTTTATTTCTTCAAATCCAGCGCTTCAATCTCCAACTGCAAGAGGATTAGCCAAGGTTAAAAATCGCCCACTGTGTTTTTTTATACAGAATTTTATATACTGATTTCTCTAATTTACTTCTTTTTCAGGACACGCTTCCTTGTTTAAGAAGATTGGTTCACACTGATGGAATTAGCTATGAATTTAAGCCAGATAGACTTAAACAGATTAACGCATCACCTAGTGGATGGGTTCCTCCTGCTACTGGTATGTATTTTTTGTACAGCTGATCAATTGCTCGTTGAAATATGCGTAGTTCTTTACGTTACGCATCTATCAATAGTTTTCCAAAGTCATTTAAGTTTCCCGCCCTTGGGTGTCCATTCTATGTCAAAATTTCACTCCTGGGGCCCCAAAGACGTTGTTTGCCAATTTTTATTCCAATTATTTACCAAGAAATGTTGTTAGGTGACTTCCAAGGTGGCAAGGTGGTGATGACTCTCATTTCCAGTTTCACTCAGTCTTTCAAGGTGGTAACTAGGTCAAACTTAATTCCGGACCCTGAGGCTGTGCGTAGATGTCCTAATTCCTACCCAAGGGGGTTTCTCTCCCTCCAAGCCATCCATAGGTGCATTACTTCCCCCCAAACACTCACTTGTATGTATGTCATTACAGTAAAGCCAAATGTATGTGTATCTTTATAGAAAAGCCAAACTTGCCTTTCTTCATTAAGAGAAGCAAATACAACAACATTCCAGTATATACGGATTATAGAAGTGGAAGAACTCGAAAGTTAACGATAATAAGAAGAGTCAAAGGAGATCTTAAGGTAATAAGGATTGATGTTAGTGGTATGCAGCAATTACTTGTGTATCAATCATTTCTTGGGGTGATTGTACAATGACCTAATTTCATACAAAGCTGTTGAAAAGCCTTAAGTGCCTCAATTCAGTGAAGTGAAAGATAAAAGCATTGAGTGGTTAAGGTATTTTTTTAACCTCACTAAATGCCATGTCTGACTACATGATTGTTGTTGGTGGTTCACTAAGTTGTATGTCATCTTAAGAAAATTTTCACGATCAATTAAAATTTAGGGATTGAATAATCAGGTGTATTATGAATTGAGAACAGACATGTTAACTTTATTAATAGAAATGCTAGCATCTGGTAATTTGGAACCTGGTGTTAGATTACACCATTCACTTACATGGCAATACTGAAATATTGATTATATCTTTGGTACTGAATAGTGTTTTTAATGTATCCAAGATATCATCAGTGTTTATTTTTTTTTTTGCAAGGCACTAGAAGAATGTCTGAAAAGTCACCTTGGAAATGATATTATTACCTCAAGAAATGAACTGACAAGCCAAGTAAAAATAAGAGGAAGTTACAAAGATGAAGTCTTCACTCTGCTGAAACGCTTGGGATTCTAGGAATTCCATATCAAAGAAAAGTACTTCTTTGAAATATTAGCTTTGGATTACCGAGAAGATATGTTGGTGTGACATGCCACTGAAGTTAACAGCTATCATGGATGTAAAAATGTTTCACCACTCCAGCAGATAATGGGCTCAAGAATCAAATATTAAAAATGCTCAGCATGATGAAGTGAAAAGTTTATCAATATAAAGTCAACAACCATCTTCGTCTCAGCCCTTTGACCCCTAAGAATGACAGTAATAACATGTAGTTTCTCCTTGAAATATCACACCTGAATCACACATGAAGGTCACAACATAAAAGGAAATGATTGCATGATAAAGAAGCTCTTGATTTTTAGAATAATTTAATTTTGTCAGCACCTCAGTAAATGTATAGAGATCAGTAGGGAGAATATGCATACTGATGTTAGAGTGTAAAGGGTTGGCAAATGGGAAATAAAAATTTCATCATGCTTTGAGGGAATGTTTCTTTTTCAGTGCTAATATGTAACTGGATAGATTCTTCTAACAGTCTCAAAGTGATGTGGATGGATTGAGAAGGACGTTCAAGTATACAATACAGCTTTAACTGAACATTTACCGTAATTTCCGGTCGTTTATCCGCACGGCCGATTACCCGCACCGGCCGATTATTGCATACGGCGAAAAAAAAAGTCAACAGATTACCCGCACTGGTGGATAACCCGCACGTTGTTATTCAACTTTTTGGTGGCGAAAACGTGACATTAAGGTGTTACATTTCAGTCTTTTAAAAGTTCTCTGATCCAACTTTCGAAAACTTGAAAGCGTCTTTGTCGAGTTTAAAGGTCAAAGAAATTCAGACGCGTGCACAATTCTGTGTCAATATTAGCATGTACTTTGTTGATAAGATTATACAGTAAAAACACTAGCGGCCCATGCCCAAATCTCAACGTTTCATACTTGACAGAATGCGAATTTGTGGCCACATTTTGTGCGAGCGATCGTTCAGCGCCATTTTGATTTGTTGAAAAAAAGCTGGGTGAGTATTAAAACTTGAATTATAAAGTACTGTCGGCGATTTCTGAAAAAAATCGATATCTCCGGTTCTATTGGGCCTAACAAGTTCCTAAAAACGGGAAAATTCTCTTTAGCTCAAGCTAGTGTTAAATGGAAATTTGTTACTGATGCGCCGGATATCTATGGATAATTTTTGTCACCATCAAGGTTTTGTTTTCACGCGTGCCGATAATAATTTGTTCGTCGCGCAACTAATTATGCGTGAAATAAACTCGAGTCGGCATCATGTTTTCGTGCCGCTTTGCGGCACTATTAACACAATAAAATTTACTTGAGAGGTGGAAACGCATTTTGGTGATATTTTTTTTTAATTCAACTACCACTGGATTTTAAAATTGTCACATAACCCGCACCTCCCTATTACCCGCAGTGGCGCGCGTTTAATGCAAAATCAACAGATTACCCGCGGGTAAACGACCGGAAATTACGGTAACCTCAATATTTCTCATAGGCTAAAAATGATATTCTAAAGCAGAGTTGAACTTTTAACAGCTCTAAGTAGTAGAATTTTGTTGTAGAGATATCTGTTATTTGTAATAAAAATATCCATGACTATATTCTGATCTCCTCTTACAGCTACCCCTCATGACAGCCATGCTCGAGTCTACAGTTACAAGGAAATTTGTTTCAATTCTCTGTAGATTCCTTAATATTTACTATTGTTGAAACCACAACATTTACAGCATTCACCTGTCTTCAAAATTCTGTTAGTTTTGCTCAAGAAAGCCACTTAGAAGATTCAACTATACATGTAACATTTTTTTAAAATACATATTAAGTCTTCATAAGTGTTATTATGCAGTGAACAATTTATTGAAATTTTTATGGAAAGTTGAAAATTGTTGTATTGAAACCTATTGATAAAAAGGCCAGGCAAACTGTTGAGCCCAGTTGGTTGCTAAGGGAAGGAAGTCAATTTATGAGTGTTCAGACTACAGGAGCTTGAAATGTAGGGCCATTATTTGGACATAAATGTTTCTGCAAACAAAAAAAAATTTAGTGATCATTCCATGTTGTACTTCATGAAGCATTTCAAAATTGTATAATAGTTTCCAGTGTGGCGTTACCAGGGAAAACCACACGCCAAACTGAGGTCTGCATGAAAGTCTCTTCAATCGAGATTGAGAGAGGGAAGTCTGGGGCTTAGGGGGCATCTAGTGTAATTTTACATGAAAGTGTTAATCATAGCAAAACAGGAGTACTTTGAATTCGTCTTTTTCACACTCAAGCTTCAAATTCACTGGCAGGAATCACGATTTTGTCCCTAAAAGATGGTGTGCGATAAATGTGAGAGATGTCTTTTCCCCTAATTGATAGCCTGATGTTAAACATAATGACGTAAAATGGGTTTAGGATAGGCTTTCTCCTTGAACTTTCATTACACAACTTTTAATTTTGTTTGTTACTGCTTTGATGACGCAGGTCAGAAAAAACTCGGGAAAGTGATTTGCCCTGATCCGTGGAAATCTGGAGCAAGAAACACGACAGGTAAAAAAAATTACTACATCTTGAGGACAAGTATTTGACCCAGAAATGACAGAGTAAGCACTATTAAACGTGAAGTAGAACATTTAGTATAAGTAGGTAGACAGTACTGATTTTCTTGATCTGTGTCGATACTTTCTGACTGAGATTGCATTATTTGCCTTTCCATTTAATTTTTAGAGGGTGGAGGAAGGAAAGTCAACGAAAACAAGCTTCTCACACAGAAAAAGAACAGGTTAGTGATTAACTGCACATGCTTAAAATGAAAGTCTAGTTGTAATGGAACATACCAATATTGTGAGTGTTCAAGGCTGATAAAAATGCTAACATCGCTAAAATTATGATTTTTGGAATGGTTAGCCTAAAAGATAGCATGAATTTCTGTATCATGTCTTGAGGAATGGTTGAAACACCACAAAATTACTGTGTTTACTCGTGTATAGGTCGATCTTTGACCAAAAAATCAGCCCAAAAAATCACCCTTGACTTATACTTGAGTCATACACAAATACCTGAACCAAACAATCTAAGACATAAGCATAACAATTGCCTGACACCTGTTAGGAAAACTGAGTTTGATTATTGAGCATAGTAGGGAGCCACAGCTAGGCGATCAAGCTAATTTTCTTTAAGCGCAGATCATCGTGTCAAATGTGAATCAGGATAACACTGGTGTATTTCTAGTTTGCACTGTGTCTGGTCTAGAAATCTTGCATCGCCCTCCTCACCAGTCAGATGCAAAATTAAGACTTATGAGCACAGTTTGTTTACTTGCATTTCCTGTACCTCTTGCAGTTTGCTAGGTTCATGGGTTGACATGATATTTCTTTGCTCCCATTGGCAGCTGTAATTAAAAATAAGTAAAATCATGATCCTCACAGCTGAGGTGCAATTTCAGCAGTTGTACTTAAGAAGCGTGAAAAAAAATTTAGACTTTGGCAAGATCTAAACCTGTGCCTCTTAGATAAAAACTGGGGACCACTACCAACTGAGCTACAAAGCTACATGTGGGTAGTGGGGCACATTTTAGAGGGTTCTCCTTTCCTGTGGAGAAATCTTAATGTTTAGTTGTGGTTGTAGGACACTCATTTTAATGTGCTTTAGTGATAAAGGGGTTGGTTTTTAACATAGTTGCTCACCTGTATCTTGTATCAAGAGGCAATTGAAACTGGACTCAGTATCTTAGTCATTATTGTATTTCTAAGGATGAATTAACCATGCAGTAAATAAATCCCTATTGTGAGCATTTTCCACAATGAAAGAAGAGACAGGTAAAAGACTTTTCTTCCCTAGCTTGGACCACCAGCCTTTTGAAATTACTATTTAATTACAGTCAATGCTAGCTTTATCAAACTCACCTTAACAAGCCACAATTTCTGGGGGTTCATATTTAAAATTTTATGAACACCATTTATGTACTCAGTTGAGCATAGGGTAAGCTGACAGTTCTCACTTGTTTTTGGGTTTTTTTTTCAGATTTAACCCATATACAACCTTCAATAAATGCAGAATCTGTAAACAGACTGTCCATCAGGCACATTCACACTACTGTCAAAGTATGTGGGATTCTTATCTAAGGGAGTTTCGTCGTGACCTTGTGTTTTTTTCTTTTTAACAATTAGAAGGCGATGATTTTTTGATCACTCAGCCTGAAAGCAATTGTGAAGGATGTCTTTTGAAGAATCTGTGTAGTTTGTGAGACAATTTTCTGCTTTAAGCTGGCATTTCCTTGCCAACCTTTCTTTGTTTCTAACCATGTATTTGTGTCAAGAGTGTTAGGGTTTTGAAGAAGACAGAACAGACATTTTTAACATTTTTTTAAAAGATGTCTTAAAGAGTGCTAACAATTATGTTCAAAACTTTACAGTGAAACCACTTGGCTGTGGCTTGTAGTTTCACTTCAGTTTTGAAACTTACTGACATAATTTTAAAAGATAATATTCAAGGAAAATTGTGTTTGATTTGTTAATTGCCCAATGGCCAAATTTCACACAATTCTTTTTTTTTTCCACTTCAACAGGCTGTGCATACAAGAAAGGTTTGTGTCTGTTTTTCTCATGTAGTGGTACATGTTAATTGTAGCTCAATCTTATCTGTTCATCATTCAATTTGAAATTTCATTGTTTCAGACTCAGTATTGTACTGTGCTGTACCCCAAAAAAGTACAAAAAAAAAACCCGATTTAAACAACTAAAACCTGAAAATGTATGGCAATCTATTGTTTTTGCCAATGTTTTCTTTATCCTTTCTTTTTAATTTTTCTTTATCTTTTCTTTTTCTTTTTAAGAACTGTTTACATAATGAAGTATGGGGCTGTATAAATTTGCATGGTTGTAAATGGATAAAAAGAGATGAAAAAAATTTGAGATTTGTTCTTGCGTAAGAATGTTTTTTTCATTTGTGACTCACAAGGAACATGTGCTATTTTATGGAATCTCTTAAAACCAAAACAAACTACATGTAATCGCAATGGCCAGTCAGAACAAAGAGTACAATCCAGAGGGACCAATCAGAACAAAAATGACTAAGTTGCTGTTTGTTTTAGTTTTACATTTGATTGGTTAATGTGGTGCCAGTTTCCTTGACTAGTCATAGAGCCTCATATAACATTTTCAAATACAAAACTCCTCAATCACACTTTTACCACCCATTTTAAATATGTTCTGTAATTCATGACCAATGAAAGTTATCTCTTTCAGGAATTTGTGCCATGTGTGGGAAACAAGTCTTGGACACATCAAATTATAGACAGACTTCCGTTTAAGAAAAAACGACTAATTTTTACTTTTATTGCTAAATACATGCTAAGCTGCAAGGTTGATAACTCAGTGCCATACCTTTATGTACATAACTGAAAAACAACAGCCATTGTAGTCACACCAGTAAGCAACTGTACAAATGTTTATTGTCAGCATATTTTCTGGCTTTATTAACCCTTTACATTCCAACGTTAGTATTGGTATTCTCCGTACTGTTCTCTTTACATTTCAAAAGGTACTGATTGGGAGAATTTGTTAAATAATCAGGAACTTCTCAAATTGGTTATCATTTCTGTTATTCTCATAACCTTTACATGTGATTCAAGGGTGATATTGTTAGGAGAAATAAGATGTTGGTCACTCTTAAGTGTCAAAGGATTCAAGAGCTTCTTCATTTGGTGATCATTTCTGTTATTCTCATGACCTTAATGTGTGATTCAAGAGGATATTGTAAGGAGAAATAAGATGCTAGTCACTCTTAAGTGTCAAAGGATTCAAGAGCTTCTTCATTTGGTGATCATTTCTGTTATTCTCATGACCTTAATGTGTGATTCAAGGGGATATTGTAAGGAGAAATAAGATGCTAGTCACTCTTAAGTGTCAAAGGATTCAAGAGCTTCTTCATTTGGTGATCATTTCCGTTATTCTCATGACCTTAATGTGTGATTCAAGGGGATATTGTAAGGAGAAATAAGATGCTGGTCACTCTTAAGTGTCAAAGGATTCAAGAGCTTCTTCATTTGGTGATCATTTCCTTTATTCTCATAACCTTTACATGTGATTCAAGGGGATATTGTAAGGAGAAATTAAACACCAGTAAAATACCCAATTCTTGTTCCTTACAAAGTTTAAAGAACATAGTATTCAGTCCTAAGTTCAGTCCATGAAATTTTCTCAACTTCTATGTAAATAACTTCAGTTCTTTTTTTAACGGCACCTCGTTTAAAGAAGGTTTCGTTTATGAATTTACGTAACAAGGAAAAGTAGGCGTCAATTTGACTGAGTAGGACTCTGTGCGTGTATATCCTGAATTTTTCGAGTTTGCTCTTTAGAACTAAGGCGTCGCCATAATCGATCACCCTTTTTCTTCTTGGGGCTGTATTCAATTTTCATTGTTTGCTTTTCTTGACAATCGGATATTTGACAGTTCTCTTACGTTTTAAAGGGAGTTTTGACGTACATGTAGTTAACAGAGACTCGTAAATACTTGTAACGTAAATTCGTTTGATTAAGTGTTTGTTACCGAATCTTGTGTTCAGCTATTGCCTCATTCTTTTATACGTGTTGACGTAGACGTTTCTCCTTGGCGTGGAGGGCGCGGCTACACGTGGGGTAATTTCTTAAGAACCACAAGATAGGAAGGCGTATTGAAAATGATTCCAAAAGAGTAGAAAAAATTATGTTCCCGTTCACAAAATGTATTGGTATTAAAATAATATTTATTAACCTTGTACTGATTTTGGTGGTTAGTTCAGTTAACGGTGTATGTGGCTTCGAACTCGCGTGTGGTAATGGCGAAGAGGAACAAAGACCTGTGTGACAAGATAAAAAACCGCCTTACATGCTGAAGTCATTAAACCATACTAAAGCTTTATCAAGTAATGTTAAAAGTAAATTTATCCCGTGACGGTTGACCCAATCCAAAGACGGCTGAGATCACAAACGTATGTATAAGATCACAACTTGCCTGTACCTCAACTACACCACAGCAAAAAGGCGAGAGGTCTGACTGCCCCTGTCGCTTCCATGCATTGCAAATAGAGTAAGGCACGTAACTTATTAAAGACGAACTGATTTTTTAGCGTAAAGTCACGAACGTTCATCCTTCGCAAAAATCCGCTCATGATCAGCATGGAATCACTTAACGCTTATCCACGATCAGCGTGGAATCACTTCACGCTTATCTACGAAGTAATAGCTATTCTTCCACGCTAGTTTTGTTTTATTTTCAACTGTTCACATGAAATATAATATCATGATTTTATCTCAATGTACATGCCAGATCTCTCTGCTGGGTTTTCAACAGAATCATGTTCACTAAAACACCCAGAGACTGTGATAAAAGCGACATCATATGGAACATTTTTATCAAACAGTTTTCAATCATCTGGTTTTAGCTATCCACACCGAAAACGATCGCACAGAAGCGTCTTCGATTCTAAACGACCTGTTTTAAAGAATACAATCTTTAGTTCGAAGAGGATACAGTGTGTTGCCTTCTCGCGCGTTTTTTCAGAACAAAACAAATGAATGAAATCAAATCAATTAGCCTAGTGCGCAAGTAATTAAGCTACTAATTGAATAGAATCAAGCAAAATAACCACTGGAGCATTCGGCCAATTTGAATTCACATCAGTACCAATTTCTTACTAATCAAAGCAATAGTGTCAATCGGAAATACGTTCGTTAGTGTTCGCAAGGTGGTCCCGGAAAATAGGAGAACCCAGCTTTGAAGAGCGGTGCTACCGACGCAAACCGACACAGAAGTAAAGTTACAAACAACGATTGTGGCGCATACTCATTTTTCCTTGAAATTTGAAAATAGAAAAATATATGGAAAACAGTTTCTTAAAGAGAAGAGCGCATTCGCTCTGACGAAGAGCTAACGCTCAAAACGTCAGCTTTTGAACTCTTTACGGTGGCCAATTTACGTCATCAGCTCAGTTGATAATACTTTATTACCCTGTTACACTCTCCCACTGACGTAGCACCACAGTTTCTTTACAAACTTACTCTCTTTATTCGAGTGATTTCAAGAAGGCTGGGGCGTAGCGCGATGCTCATTCTGGTTGCGTAGCGCGATACTAATCTGAAATAATGAGCACCATTACTCCCAAAATTTTGCGACTCAAAGTCCGATTCCAAATCAGTTGTGTTAATAACAAATTGTGAGAAGTTCAAGAAAGAATCATTTAAAATAAAAGCGCATACATTACTCTTCATATGGATACTCCTAACCTGCTCACGTAACAAGTTTCCTTCATTCTGATTGGCTAGCATTAGTTTCAGTTCAGTTTCATTGGCTGATGGCTTAAAGTTCTTTTTTAGTCTGTCCACATGTGTGGTATCGGTTTGGACTTGGAACAGCCCATTAAGCTACAAATAAGGTTGTTAAGAATCGCTCATATTCGGAAATCTTGCCATTAACTCCATCACATGAAAAAACACGTTTGAAAACGATCTTTTTTTCTCATTTTCAACCCTTACAATTGACTTTGGAGGATCCTTTTCTATTCCGTGACCGGAAGTACAACAGTAGACGTACCAATGATACCATATTTGGTAATTAACGTCATTGAGTCTAATTTCAAAACTGCATTAGAAGATATAAATTGTGAAGTGATTTGCTAACTTTTGACGATTTCTGTTGAAAGTAGGATGCATCAGCAAACTCCAGACGCAATGAAATCTGTGGACCAGTCAAAGGATATGATGACAGAGGATAGCGGATACGATTCAGGAGTGAGCGCCCTCCGTTATGGACGGAGGAATGCCAAGTTCGATTTCAACCATGTCAAACGCATATTACGTAAGCCCGAAGTGCATGTGGAGAGAGACAGACGGCGAAGAAATGCAATTTCCCAGAAGGATGCTGATGGAGAATTACATGACATGCAAACTTTCCCAAGTAACGGAGAATTGGCGTACCACCGAAAGTTGACCCAAGCATGGTATAATTTATCCAAGGAGGAAGTGGCCTCATTGAAGATCGATATTTTCAAGCCGTTAGATTTTAACGAACTTTTGATGAACAAACTGAAGACAAGCAACAATGGAAAGGTAATAAGCAGTATGAAGGAACTGTGGGAGTAGAAGATCACTTGCCTGAAAAGTGAAAAATCACCCAAAGCGTTTGTGTAATTTCAACTTAAAATTATTGAGCCATGTATGTTGTAAGAATCTTATCTATATATGTCGTGCAGGGTGATCACGAAGGTTCTTGAAATCATTTTTGACTATTAATTTGTGATTATAATCATCTTGTGAGCTCAGTTTTTTCAAATGTTTTTTCGTCATTAGTTAATTGATTTTACAACTTCACTTTTCATTTGGGGCATGTCATAACTAAGGGATGCTCAAGCGGAACGAAATGGAACTTTATTCTCTAGCTTCCAAGAAGGTTTATTGAACCATACGAGTCGTGTAGTCGTGTAGTCGTGTAGTCTAGTAAATGTAATAAATTGTCTTTGAGAATGACATGGCCAGTTAAATTTTGATCTTTTGGTATTTAGAACGCAACAGCATTTTCAAAGTAAGCGAAATGTTCTGTAATAGGCATTGAAGTCTATATTGTCAACGTCCAGTCAGACTCAAAACGAGCCAAAAAAGGGGGAGGCCCAAACTCAGCTTTTCTTTTTTCCTCTGTATGGACAAGTTTAACATCCACCTTCAGTTTGAAAGACAAAAATATTTTTTCTTGTAAACGGCAGAACATATTTTCCCATAAGATTCGCTAATAAAGAAGTAATTACAAGAACTCGTCTACATAATTTATTTACATGTTCAGGGTACTCCTAATTATTTATCGCTTTGTGTGTATGGGGGGGGGGGGGGGAGAGTGCGGAAGATTTTTGTTGCCACGACGGAGCGTTTACGTGATCCCCCCTTAAGTATACAATGTATTTTTCATCCCCCCATATTTGCGGTGGAAAATTTCATGATACCCCCTCTCTTTTCTCCAAAGTAACGTTTTACTTTTGCATGCATCTTTTCCTACCTTGCTGAGAGTTTAGGTAATTTCCTTTTCTATTGCTTCACCACTTTTATTAGGTACAAATTTATCCAGGTTTGTTGCTTACTAACAATAAGAGCACAAAAAGAGAGAAAAATAACCCGTACGGGCCCGAATTTTTTTCAGGTCTTATTTCAACTACTCGTTCACTAGTGTTCATAACTGCGAGGATCGCTTACATTCGTTTCTTCAACCGCAGTGCACATATAAATTATGAATTTCATACATTTAAAGTCATTAAAATATTACATCTTATTTGGTATTATTATTATTATTATTATTATTATTATTATTATTATTATTATCAACTGACTTGATAATGTAAACTGGACACCGTAAAGAGTTTCAAAGCTGACGTTTTGAGCATTAGCCCTTCGCCAGAGCGAATGATTCGCTAACGCTCGAAACGTCAGCATTGGAACTTTCTACGGAGGCCAATTTACGTTATCAACTCAGTCTATAAGACCGAATTACCCTGTTATACTCTCTCACCGACGCAGCACCAGTTTCTTTAGAAACTTAACCCCTTTATTCATGAGTGATAGAAAACTTGATAAAGAGCAAATGGAGAATGTGGAGCGACACGCAGACCTATTTTCTCTAGACAAACTTATCTGATAAGCGGTGACATAAAGACGCTGTGCAATTAACCCCGCGTAAAGATCTATCACTTCCACGCTTCTTACGAAGAGCTTGATGAGATCTACTGCAGAATCCATCCGAAGCCCAACGAAAATCATGGGGTTTTTGCGAAGCAGCAGTTATGAATAGAAATACATTTATCACTAAAAATAGCAAAAGACGATAATTATACTTTCTTGAAGATAAATCATCATACGAGATTCTTTATCTGTCACCGGCAAAGTTGTCGTATTCAAAAGAAACTTGATGGCAGTAAAAACTTGTGCTGCTACCGAGAGTTTTGCATAGCGAGTTAACCCTTTATCCCCCAAGATCTCATCAGTAATTCTCCTTACTGTCTATTATATAGTTCTTGTGATGTTAGTTTGGAGAATCTGGTATGGGATCAACTAATAATCCCCTAATTGGTATTTTTCTTTATTCTCAACACTTGTCTGCTTGATATTGTATTGATATTGTAAGGAGAAATTCTGTCTCGGTCACTCATGAGAGATAAAGGGTTAAGAGATTCCCCGCCTTTAGTATAATATATTTATTCAGTAGCGATGTCCATTCGCGAGTTAATTAAAACACCCGAATTCGTTTGGCCTGAAGTAATTTATCACTTATCGATAATATATTTTATTAGCAACCTTGAAAGTATTGTTTAAGCGGTAACATTATCTCGGATTTAATAAAGCGATCATTTTTCGCAATTTTGCATTCTTGAATCTTCTAGTAAACTGTTCGATGTGCAGAGACCTAAACAATTAGTTCGTGACTTCTCCAATTATTCAGAGCCTACCTTTCTAAACGAGCTGTCACAAATTGACTTGATTGGTGCTGTCGGCAATTAAGCGAATGTTAGTAAAGCATACTCTGTATTTAACAATAAAATCAATGCACTCCTTAATAAGCACACACCTTTAAAATCACTTTCGAAGCGCAGATTGGTTCGCTTCATATCTAATGGGACGTAAACAAATAACTCAAGCTGATCTGCAACATATATCCAATAAAGTAACCGTCTTGTCTAGAGTCCCACAAGGCTCGGTTCTAGGTCTCTTGCTCTTCCTCATATACATAAACGATATCACAAATAGCTGCGACCGATAACAATTTTATTTATTTCCTATTTGCGCATCAAAATCTGAAGATGCATGTTTGAATCGATAGTTAATGACGAGCTTTCAAATGTCTACAATTGGCTAACGGCCTATAAATTATCTTTGAACCGCAAGAAAACTAACTATGTTATTTTTCGACCTAGACAAAAAAAAAGGCCCTTCTTTTGTCTTAGTCGAAAAGTTGATATTTTTTAGTAAAATATCAATTAAATTTTAGAGTGATTGACCATTATTCCGGTATTTTTATTCCGCTAGATTACAAGAACTATGTCAAATACCTGGGTGTGTATATTGACGATTAATCTATCCAGGAAATACCATATTTCTCATATAGCCTCCAAAAAAATTATCTCAATCGGTATTATCTCTAGGTCTAGACATTTTGTTCCCTTGAATAACTTATTTCACATATACAAATCACTCATTCAGCCGTATCTGTTGTACGGTTTATTTTCGTGGGGTCAAGCTGACAAGACCCATAGAAACAGACTTTTACTTCTTCAAAACCGTGCCCTGCGACTTATGGTCTTTGGTGAATTTAATGCTCATGCTACACTTTTCTTTGTTTCTTCTAAACTACACCCTTAGATTTTCTTTACTTCAAATCATCAGCTGAATGACGTATTCAATAACCTAACGCCATCTCACACAGTCAACATATTTTCTAACCAAGCCAATATCCATTCCTATATAAAACACGATCGTCATCAAGAGGTAATTTTTTTGTTTTGTTGGAACAGCTTAAGTAATATGAATTGCATCGAAACAGAAACTTCAAGCTAAACTTCATAACGTCTTACTTCAAATATTGACCGAAGCAGACAACTACATCGAGTTAACTGATCTAATAGCGAAAATGTCATAAAAACGGCTCCGCTAAAATTATATTTGCATTTGAATTTTTTTTTCGTTCTATTTATCTATTGTAATATTATAGCGATTTAACTTAGTTACTTATTTATTTGTTTTAGCTTGGTTTTTTTTGTGTTTCTTTCTTTTTTCCATCTCAATACTGTTAGTACTGTTATTACTATAACTTTCAAGAGTATATTTATTTCTGTACTGTAATTTGCTAAGGTAAAATTTTAGTTCTTAATCTGCGTGAACTGCTGCTCGCCTCGACTAGCTGTTGCATGCTATCTGCGAGCAGTAAATGTCAAGCTGTAAATATACTAGTATCGATAGACTGAAAATGAAATTGAAAAAAAAATTATATTAAACGCTTCCATTATGGATTAATTTCTTCCATGAATCTTGAAACAAGGTAAGACAATTTTGCCGTTGTTTCGTCTCGTAGTGTAATTTCCCCATAGACTTGTGAAACATCAATGCTGAGAATACATATGCTGGTTCCATTTTCCTGACTTGGTTTTAAATAAGCGTTTAGTCCTACTCTTTATATAACGTGTGAAGAACCGCGTCTAAATTATGCCGTTAAACGCCACGTTGGAACTCAAAAAGCCCTCACTGAAAATAAACACGCATTTGCTGAGATGAAAAGCCATGCAAAGTAGACCTGACAGTATTGTAAACTGAATTTTACTTTTACTCTTAAAATGTATTCTAAACTACCTGCCTCTCTTTTGCTAACGCTCTATCTCACTTCGTTACGACAAGCTGTCCCAAACTTTCCGCATTTTTGTTCAAGTCGTATAACCCACCATGATTAATCGGAATTCGTAGATTCCACACGAGAACTGAACGGACTTCTCAGCAAAGAATAAAGCTGTTGAACTGTCCCCTTCACAGATTGTCTCACTTCTTTAATTTTCCAGCAATAAAGAATCGGATTTAATGATGAATTCGTGAAAACTAGCGACGCTGTAAAGTTCCTTGCTAACACAAAGTACGAAGTTGTTCCAAAAAAAGTCAGCAACGCTTCCACGACACCATGAGGCATGTAACAAATGACTAGCGCAGCCTGCAGCCACAATGCACTGGTTACTGCCTTTTTATATCGAGCCATGTTCAGAGGACTTATAGTTTGTTTCTCTTTATTCTGGTTCTCTACCTGAGTTTGCTGCCGACGGAGAACCAAGAAAATCTTGGTATAGGAGACGACAGATGTCCCCATACAAACTGATATCAGTATGTAACAATAGGATGTTGTTAGCAGGTAATTCCAAAAGTAGATCCCTGCGGCGCCAAGGGATACGACCCAAAAGGTGAAGACAAGAATATTGGCTCGTTTCAAAGTTACAACTTGTCGATATCTGATACCCAAAGACAAGGCGAGAAGTCTGTCAACGCTTATTGCAGATATTGTCCATAAAGACATTGAACATAGTATATAACCTGCTAAAAAGCTTATGTCGAATTTGAAGCGACAAACAGACCAGTGTCCCTGTGCGAGACTTATCTGATAGCTGGCATACACAGGTTGGGCAATAAGCCCTACACACAGATCGGTGATCGCTAAGCTTCGGAGAAGGAGCTTGGACGGCGGATGCAGCGAAGACTCCTTGTGTAAGGCAAGGAGTATCAGAGTATTTTCAAGAATTGCAGTAATGGACAGAAATATATTAATAACTGCGAGATAGACTACCTGAGCGGGTACTGTTCCGTTTGTTACTGCGGCTGAGCAGATTAACTGTCCAAGTGTTTTCTGTTGTTCATCTCCAGTTAAGTTTAAAAACGATGTCGACATGTCGAGGCGAAAGTTTGATGTTTCCTAAACTGCCTGCAATAAAATTGATTTTTCCCTACTGCTTCAACAAAATCTTACATTGAAAATATTTAATTCTTCGAGAAGGATGTTGACTTTTCTGGTTGGAGAACTACTTAAATTCACTAGTTCCTGATATTGAGCTGACATTTATCTGTCATATTTTGATGGGAAATTTTAGATCCTGTCCTTCAACGATCTTAAGACGGCTCTGTAGTCATGCTTATGCTTAAAATAAGAACATCTTTTTTCAATTTTCCCGTAGGAGCCGAAACAGTCTCTGCCAACAATTCTCGCGCGGTATCCCGTTTCGGAATCGCTCATGCAGATTACGTCCACGTACCCGGCGATGTGCATCTGTCAGCAAGCTGTGTGATTCCGTATTTTCCTCCATCAGGTTTAATTACTTAAGCGGTCCCTTCTTAGTCCTTTTATTTAAATAACGTGTGAAATACTCTTAGAACTTTCCATCATTATGCTTAACAAGTCAGTTAATTTGAATCGACTCAAAACAATGGATCAAACATAAATCAACTTGTTCTTTTCACCACTTGCATTTCGCTATGCTAAATTTCATCTTTTTGATAGAAGATAAAGAATGGAAATAAATTCAGTTAACCTAAGAACTAAGAATGCTAGGTTCCCTTAAAATGAATTCTTTTTTAAATCTTAAATCCATCACAAATATTCAAAACTCATTAATGATAAAAAATATTCCATCGTAATTTTTTTTCTGATATCTCCACAATGGTAACTCTTAATACTTTTTTCTTTCCATTTATTCACATTTACGCACTTCATTTTTCTGAAAAAGCATCCCATTTTGCAAAAAGGTAGATATTTTCGTTTTTTTTTCTTCTTGATCTCCCTGTCACTTCTTGATTTTTAGTGACAGTTATATTCACAAGGCCATTAGTTGATCTAGTGCTCATGACTACTAGTTTCCTGTATCTATCTGCTGATGTCATTTATTATTGGTGAGAACAAAAGAAGGTATTTATATAATTTTTTTCCTCTTAAATACGCAGCTTGCACGTTCACAATTCTTTGAACAGCTGCCCCATGGGAGTCATTTGTATCAACGAAAATGACTCTCATATTTAAGATTCGTTTGAAATGTCCTATTGTTCGTCCATTGTCTTCGTTGCAGTTTGACTCGTTTAAAACGGACAACCAAGTGCTGATTCGTTACTGATTAACAGCAACGGAGCACTTTAACGGCCGGTCCTTTTCACACTAGAACTGGAATCTCTTAAAACCCTAAAATCCAAGTTCGGATTGTCCATTCTCCCTTCTAGCTTCTACACAATTTCTTGTTAATACGTCATGAGAATTTGGTGTTTTATCAAGATAGCAGCTTCAATCTGATAAGTTTGAATATTCTCATTACCTGTTTACTGGATATTGTATGGATATTATGGGGAGAGGTTATATATCAATCACTTTTGGTAGTTAAGGGGTTAACACTTCCTCATTTAGGTGATTTCTGAGATCTGTTTTTCTTCCACCCAAACTTTTTGTCGTTTTGATTTTGTTATCAATTAAGTTTCGTTGTTATCTACTTTTTTTAAATTCAGTTTTTGGTTTCTTAACCCTTTAACTCCCCAGATCTGATTGTTAATTCTCCCCTCTAGCTGCTACACATGTCCACGTAGATAAGTTGCGAGAATTTGGTGTTAGACCAAGATAACAACTTCTACCTGATACATTTGAGTATTCTCATTACCTGTTTGCTGGATGGTGCATGGATATTATAGGGAGAAGTTACTTGTTAATCACTTCTGGTAGTAAACGGGTTAAAAGAATACGCTGGTACTTCAAAAGAATACAACCTAAAATCAAAATTTATCACGATATTTTTCGATCAATGAATTTCTTAAATTTGGATGAAAATTCAGTGTTTTTATTCTTTTGGTTTCTAATTCTCGTCCTCCTAATTGTGGTTTTATTGAGACCACTTGTTAGAGTCATTTAGATAATCACTGAGTCATCAAAACAGCAGAAAAGTTTGCTGAGAAAGTTGCAAACTTTTCATGGGCTAAATTAAACTTGACAACGTAATTAAACGCCAATCGCTGTCTTGTCTTCGTTGTGAGTGGTGTCAATCAAAGACAATCAATATTAATGCATTAGGTAATGGATGGATGAGTAAAAAATATTGTTTCGATTAAAGACAATTGAATTTAGCGAAATTTGGATCGTAGGTCCTCATGGACTAAAACTCCCGAGCGGCCTGTAGGGTAAAGAGCAGGTGTCGTTGAACATGAATCAAATTTGGTGGCATAGGCTCGAAAATTCTTTATAACCTCTGCAAAGCCCCAGGATAAGGACGAATGTGATTTTCGATCCCTTTACGGATGAGGCTGACTTGGGTCTGTGATATGAAGCTGAGAAACATAACGCTAAACAAAGTTATAAGATCCTCATCTAGTTTTCAAAGAATATTTTTCAAAAGATAGTTAAGTTATTTTAGAGACAGTAGACGCTTCTAATTTAATTTTGTGGTACAGCAAACAGGTATACCGTTAAATTTTTTTCCTTCCGTAGGATGCCATACACTAAGAAGGGTATTCCACTTAACAATAGCCCTATCATATCTTCTTGTACAAGGGATATCGACATCAAAACCAATTTATACTTAACCCTTTCACTCCCAAGATCTCATTTGTAATTCTCCTCACAGTCTTCCATACAATGCTTGTGAGCTTCGTGTGGAGAATTTGGTTTTGGATCAACTAAAACCAATTTGTACTTAACCCTTTCGCTCCCAAGATCTCGACAAGGGACCTCATCTAGTTTTCAAGGAATATTTTTCAAAAGATAGTTAAGTTATTTTAGAGATAGTAGACGCTTCTAATTTAATTTTGTGGTACAGCAAACAGGTATACCGTTAAATTTTTTTCCTTCCGTAGGATGCCTTACACTAAGAAGGGTATTCCACTAAACAAAAGCCCTGACATATCTTCTTGTACAAGGGATATCGACATCAAAACCAATTTATACTTAACCCTTTCACTCCCAAGATCTCATTTGTAATTCTCCTCACAGTCTTCCATACAATGCTTGTGAGCTTCGTGTGGAGAATTTGGTTTAGGATCAACTAATAACGTTTTTCTTTATTCTCGTCACGTGTCTTCTTGATATTGTAATATTATTTTAAACAGCATTTCTATCTTGATTACTCGTGGGAGTCAAAAGGTTACACGAGGACTCCTCTCTGGCTCTCAGCGAGACCAAGTTTTGGATCTGTAACCATAACTGTTAATATTTGTCAGAACAAAAAAAAAAGAGTCGCGTGATTTCCGAAGGCTACCAAATTTGGCGTACAGGAAGTGAGAAGATCAAGCTCTCTTTGGGATACAGTCTATCAAATAAAAGACGTGGTCACTTCATGACTGTTTACTCCACATAGCAAACAAACCGGCGGTCGACGGCGGAAGCCCTTCAATGGAAATTCAACTCCAGTGTGAATATTGCCGATCATATGAACACCTTGAAATGTTAAGCAGTTAACAACCATTTCAGTGTCATTTTCTACCTTTGAATTTGTACATGACCGAAATGATTGATCAAATTTGGATTTATGATCTAAGAAAAAACACACACATACACATGCAAACTTTATGAGATAGCCATGATGTGGGTCTTGGCTTCCACGAGTTTGTCTTACAACACATTTGATTAGAGGCTTTGCTCACGGACAGAAATCAACAAAAACGACAGATCCTGTTACATTGCATAGGACATTGTCTCTCTTCTTATTGTCTGCATACATAATTTTACCACTTTGTATTTTCAAATTGTCAATACTTTACAGAGTGGAGATGTGATTATGGAAAAAATGTTAATTAGTGTTACCTAATATGTAACAATAACCGCTTTATGGCTTTTTCAGCGACATCTCTACTGGAGTCACGAAGGCTGAATTGTCTAACTTCAAAGAGTGATTAAGTTGAGAAACTGAATCTATACATATACCAAAGGTAATAAATCTCTCGTCAACTGTTTACAGACTAGAGGTATATCTAGTCGTCACGAAGATCATGTTTTACCGACACGTTGTTTACATGCTATCGGCGTAAATGTTTACATCGAGAAATAATAAAATTGAAAACGGTGAGTATGGTTTTTTCTTGCGATGAACTGAGTAATAGGGAACACCTCTGTTCTGATTGATCAATTTATGAAAATAGCCTTCCCGAAGAGCTAAACAAACTGAAGGAAAACCAAAGGACATTCTACCCTGCACAATATGATCCTAGATCTCTTTCTTGCTGACGACCAAATCATTTCAAAATAGAATATGGAAACTTATACACTGCCCTCTCGAAAACTAACGAAGAAAAAGAGGAATTTAAAAGTGCCTAAATGAAAAAAGAAATTGCTTTTATCACACAAAAAAAATTTAAGTTCTACGTTGTATATGGACATAATTTTAAAGAGTGTTACACATTTGACTATAATTAGTATCATGTTTTAAACATTAGGGAGATAGCGACTGTTCCTGTTTTACCCGACTCGACTTTGTAAAGAACATTTTAAAACATATTGTAATTAGTCTATTTCTCTTCTATCTTCACCTCTTGTCGATATTGTACGGTTCTTTCCTGGCTGCTGTCGAGATGAAATTGATTTTTGTCTTTGCTCTCTTGATTTTTACGACAGTGACCGTTGCAGTGAAGGTAAAGCTTTCAAATCTATTCTGATATAATGGTGTAACTACAACCTTTCTGGGAGTTTTGAAATTGGAAAATTGACTCTGATGACGCCAAAAATTAGGTTCGATTTTGTGAAACAAAATTGAGAACGATAAAGGGTTTAAAAGCTGACGTTTCGAGCGTTAGCCCTTCGTCAGAGCGACTGGAGGAATTCTGGGTTTCTCCAATAACTCTCGAGCGTAGGCTAACGCTCGAAAAGGCAGCTTTTAATAAACATTATGGCAATAGGACCAAGTGGAGTCCAATTATGTTTGTAATCATACGAGTGATGACAAAATCGGACGACCGTGCGGCGGGAGTCCGATTTATTTACCACAAGTATGATTACCTACTTAATTGGACGACACAAATTCTTTTTATTGATTAATCGTGAAAATTACAATTTCCGAATAAATAAGAATAGCCAAGTCACGAAGGAAAGGGAAAATTTGTATTAAAGGACTGACAAAGGAGGCGTGATTTGTTTGATGTCGCTCTGAAATTGAATACAATCAAAATAAATGTGATTGGTTGATTTAAACTAGAACTTTGAATGTGATTGGCTTATTGAACTGTGCGATAACAACTTGGCAAGTAAATTAGTGAAAAATAGGAGTTTTTCAAAACCAATCACAATCGAGGAAATTGTAATTTTTACGATTAAGAAAGTTATAAAATATATGTCATCGTCATGTTAAGAGCGCCCAAACTTTACTTTGATCTTCCCCTTACCAGTAATGATGACCTCTGATTCTCAAGATGTCAATCAACGACCACACCGAGTTATTTTAGGTTTCCTGCGTCATGAACAATCAGAATTCACGATCAAGTATTTCTTCGATTTACTTGCCAAAAAGCCGATAGTATTATTTAATAAAGATGTACTCTTAAAGCTAGTGGGGCGGGCTAGAAAAAAATTGAAAAAACTGGTTAGGCATTGCCGATATGAGGATTGGTATGCGCTTGGGAATAATTGAAATGAGAAATGTTTGTCTCCAGGGGTTCTGCAATTGTCCGATTCTATTCCAAAACCAAAATATGAATCGAATATCATAGGATGTTTGCTTTAGTTTCCATCACCATGAAAGCTAATACTGTCTACATTCGTGTTAATTAAAAAATATCAGAAATTCAAAGAAATGTTTTAAGACGCTAAAATTACGCCTGATTACGACGAATGAGCTGCTATTTCATCAATACAAATGAAGCCTCCGATTTATGCTGTTTACTAAAATATTCAACGGTGGTTCCGAGGAAAATAATCTAAAGTGGTTTTTAGAAAAGAGTCTACTCAATTTTCCTTCGTCAAAAAAGACATTTTTAATTAATAATTCCATTAAGAGTAGAGATTCTCAAATTCACCTGCTCTAAGATAAACAATCTGATAATGACATGTTTGAGCGTTAAAATTGCGCGAAGACCAATAAGCAGATAGCTCACAATGATATATAACTCCAAATTGAGTATACAAAAACTTATTAAATCATTTCTGTCGCTTAAATCATGACGATTTACCGAAACATTTCTGAAGATGGCAAGGAGGAAACTTACGAGCGGTTGTTTTGCTCTCAGGAATTAACTACAGGAATACACGGCTATTTGATATTTCTTTCAGTGTTCAATTTCTTGCTGGCCATTTGTTCATCTCTGGGGAATATTCTGATCCTGATTGCCCTTCATAAAGAGACATCTCTTCACGCGCCGTCCAAACTGTTTCTCCGATCCCTGGCTACAACTGATCTCCTCGTTGGTGTCATTTCTGAGCCTCTAACCATCACCTACTGGATTTCAGCGGTGAGAAAACGATGGGATGAATGTTATAACACGTTTTTTACCAGTATCATTGTGGGGTATCTCCTTTGTGGCATATCTTTGTTGACAATGACTGCAATAAGCGTGGACAGACTTCTTGCTTTGTCATTAAGGGTAAGATATAAACAAATTGTGACGCTGAACAGGGCACGAGCAATCGTTCTTGTATTCTGGATTTTTTGTGCTGTATGCTCCGTGATGCATGCGCATGATTCTCGTATCACAACATGGTACACCCACATAACAATACCTGTTTGTTTTGTAACCTCAATTTTGTCTTACACGACGATTTTTTGGAAACTCCACCGCCATGAAATTCAGGTACGTGGCAACATTATCCAACCTGAGCAGTCAAGCAACTCAAGTTCAGGGCCACTGCACATTTCTCGATATAGGAAGGGAGTGTTCAGTGTAATGTGCCTGCAGTTAGCAGTTGCTGTTTGTTATCTTCCACATGGTATAACTACAGCTTTGTGGACCTATAGTGGACGGTCATCGTCTGTTACTGTGCTCAGACAATTTACAGTAACTCTAGTTTACGTAAATTCAGCACTAAACCCGTTACTTTACTGCTGGAAGATCAGAGAAGTGAGACAATCGGTTAAAGATATAATCAGAGAAATACTTTTCTGTTAATAAATTACAAGGCTGGGGCCTGGAAGAGCTTATAGTTAGCTTATAGAATTGATGATGGCTTAAGCTTTTCTGAGAGCTAGGTGCACTTTCGGTAAAAGAAATTCTTCCTTTTGTAAAATTCCCAGTTCTTTCGATGCCTTCTTACTACGATTGGAGCAGCCGTTATTCATTCTGAAACAATATTAATTTCCGGCATCAATTTGACTTGCGCAAGCAGTGACTATCAAAATGAACAGGTGCCGTATAGAAAAAATAGACAATTATAATTTCGATATACTAATATAGTATAATAAAGGCTTATAGTTCAGTTTTTTTTGGAATTGTGGTCTCTGCCAACCACGTTTCTTTTTTGCTAATTTTGGTGATAGACTTAGTTTGTCTCGACAAAACTTGAACTGGAAAACCCACACCTCTTGCAAGGAGTATAGTGAACTTATCTCCCAATGTTGCTGTCTGCTTATAATTTCTGACTAAGATTTTAATCTATAAGGTAAAAACCCTAGGGTTCTCTTACGACCATTTCCTTTAATTGCACTTAAAAAGGCGAGGCAGCTATTTCGATATTTAGCGCTCCTGCTATAATCACCTTGCGCGAGGTAATTATAGTTAGGTACGATTCAACCCTCGACCAATCTGAGTGTTAGAATTTCCACCATCACAAGAGCAATTATACTAGGTGAAAATGTTGCGTGTGACACCGAATCTTGTTCTCTAGATAGTAGAATGTATTCAGACCGTGGACATTCTTTTTAAAACTCGTGAACATTAGTTTAAAGAAAGTCAAGAAAAGCAATGCCCCTTTCCCCATAATATATTCGAGGTAGAAAAGCTTTCCACACAAATTAGCGAAAAACACTTTGATATTAGGCAAGACCGCAGTTGAGCAAAACGCAAATACTAGAGCAATCTATCATACAGGGATTGACGAAATAACAGTATTTGTCCAACTTCGAAAACATGACAACTTCACCTGGTGCAGTTGGCGTATCATTATATCGTTACCTGAGAAGATATCAGTATTATTATGGTGACTGTGTTTATCAACATGGCGGCGAAACACTCCACGACGATTTTCTTTTTTCAATTTATCAATGTTGCTAGGATTGAATTCAACTCTTTTAATGGCAAGACATCATTTTTACAAGCAATTGTTTTGTTTTCGAGTTAGAAATGAAAGCAGTTTTCTTGCAGCTGATCTCTTCATTCGGCGTTGTTAAAATGTGTTTTAAAGTGGTACTTTATCTAAACATAATATCTATAAAATAAACAGAACTTTACAGGTCTGCACGTGGATAAGAAATAATCTTCTCCCGTTGATGACACATCTGATAAGTTCGCTTCAATCACTCGTGAGAAATATTATTAACATTTGTGGTTGAAATTCAAATCCAGGCACTGCACGTAATATGCCCTTTTTTCCATCAGCTAGGTATATATTGAAATTAGCAGTGTCAATTATGGGAAAGAACAGCTGCTCTTTTTGCTCAATTCTATAAGGTGGCTGTTAGCACTTTAAGGACAATTTTCTAGCCTTTAAATTAATTAGCAGCAAAGTGTTCGTCTGAGTAGTTCCTTCACCGATTGTCTCATCTCACTTATCTTCCAGCAGTAAAGCAACGGGTTTAGTGACGAGTTAAAGTAAACTAGAGTTATTGTAAATTGTCTGAGCACAATAATAGCCGACGACTGTCCACTATAGGTCCACAAAGCTGTGATTATACCATGTGGAAGATAACAAACAGCAACTGCCACCTGCAACCAAATTACACTGGATACTCCTTTTCTATATTGAGTTATGTTCAGTGGAGCAGAACTCGAGCTGCTAGATTGCTCTCGCTGAATGATGTTGCCGCGTACCTGCCTTTCATGGCGATGGAGTTCCCAAAAAATCTTTGTATAAGACGAAACTGAGGTGAAGAAGCTTACTGGTATAACTATATGGCTATACCATATTGTTATTCGGACGTTCTGCCCATACATCGCTGAAAAGATAATGGAAACAATCCAGAACATGATGACACACGCGCACGCCTTTTTCACAGTCACAACTTGTCTGTATCTCAGCCCTAATATTAAGGCGAGCAGCCTATCCACGCTTATTGCAGTCAGTGTTAACAAAGACATGCCGCAGAGAAGATAGCTTGCTATAAAGCTTGTAAATAATGCGTTGTAGCAATCATCCTGTCGCTTTCTCACCGCAGACATCCAGCACGTTATGGTTAGAGGCTCGGAAATGACACCAACGAGGAGATCAGTTGTTGCCAGGGATCTGAGAAACAGTTTTGATGGCGCGTGAAGGGTAGTCTCTTTGTGAAGGGCAATCAGGATCAGAATATTACCCAGAGATGAACAAATGGCCAGCAAAACATTGAACGCCGAAAGAAATATCAGATAGCCGCGTATTCCCGCAGTTATTTCCTGAGAGCAAAACAACCGCTCGTAGGTTTTCTCCTCTGCATTTTCAGTAATATTTTGATAAGTCGTCATGTTTTAAGCGACAGAAATGACTTAATGAGTTTTTGTATACTCAGTTTGGAATTATATATCACTGCGAGCTACCTGCTTATTGGTCTTCATGAAATTTAAATGCAACTGATTTAATTATTTATGGAACATTTAATTGTGACGTCTATCTTGAGGAAGGAGCGAACCATCAGCTGTAAACATATCGGAAGTTGTTTTTGTATTAATCAAACACCAGCTTATTTACCGTTATTAGGCGTAATTTCAGCGTCCTAGGACATAATATTATCAAGTTGACAGAAACACAAACACTATTAGCCTCCCTTGTAGTGGAAACCAAAACAATATCTATGCTATTGATTCAGTATCTTTCGATCCATCTTTTGATATCTTTCAGTATCTTTCGATCAATCTTTTGATATCTTTCAGTATCTTTCGATCCATTTTCTGATATCTTCCAATATCTTTCGATCCATCTTCTGATATCTCTCAGTATCTTTTGATCTATTTTTCAGAATCACGGGTCTTTTAGGACTATAATTTTCTCGCCTATTTATTAGTAGATACTAGACCTTGTCTCGAGGCAAAACTTCGCCGTTTTCCTTTTATTTATTTTTTGCACCAGTTATTTTAGTTGCAAGTCTACACTTCTTTTCAATTTTGTTTTGTTTTGTTTTTTATTTCATCTTGTTTTCAGTCCTGAGCAGCTGTTATAAACTCAGTTCAAGCATGGAATGCTGAAAGTGATGGAAAGTGACGCTCGTCAACTGAGGCATGTGTTGAGGCCGAGAATTAAAATTCCTCCCAGTTTGCCAAGTCTGTGGCGTCCTGCCTTTCAAAATTGCAATTAGTTTGCATAGTATCTACCTTAACAAATCAGAAAACATTCTCCGTGCATGACACTTGAAAGACAAAAAAATGAGGAAAGAGAAAAATGATTTAAAGATTATGAATTAGCAAGAAAGTTTATTTAATAATATCTTGAAGAAACATCTAGAAATTAAGAATCTATGGTATCTACTTTAATACCATACGTTTGTAAAATATTTGAAATTCTATGAGCCTTATGACAAGCCTGTTAACTTCTATTGAATTTACAAACAGACGGTAGACCAAGGAGTAGTTGCTGTGATTGGTCGACGAAATCTCTTTTGAACAGTGGGCGAACATCTCAAGGTGGTAGACAGAGACTGTTCTGACTTTTCTTGTTCTTTCACATTGGAAGCAAAGAAACAGCAGCCACATTACTGATATCGTCATCTGTAACACTTAAGAACGTTATCAAACGTGGTGAAGCAGCCTCTACCAGGTGCACTGAGGGTTAATACAACAAACAAAAATATACTTTGTCATTTTAATGACACCAACCGAAAATAGATGCGCAGGAGTAAATGGAGACGTTACAGAATTAATTCCGTCCTTATCAATATGTCATACGCCATCGATGTCAAGTGACGTGTACATCGAATAAGAATTTCTGGGTTACAAAAATTATCTTAAGCGGAAGACACATTACCCACCAGCTAAAGTATATTTTTCCCTCATACGTTCCGTTGCACCCACGGTAACCTGACCAAACCGGTTCTTCTGAATAAAGAAAAAATTTTCAGTAATTTAAAGTAAGAGAAAATCAATATAAAAGGCGAGCCTCAAACTCGCTAAAAAGTTGTTTTAATCTAAATACAGGTTTAGTTTTACTATGAATGAGGGGAGAACATTTTCCCACAAAACTTCATCATGAAAGGACAATCAGTTTCGATCTGGGGGCGGATTATATCGACTCTAAACTTCAATGAGTATCCTAGTTTTATTACCTTCAAAATATATTTCCATGATGCCTATCAATGTCACTGCTTCAGGACAGCTCCCTAAGTGCGCGTAAAATAGCTCTTTTGAACAAAATATAGTTGATACTTACAGCAGTCGATGTACCGTCTTTTTAAAAGTTTCAACTCACGAAATTTTCACTTTTATCATGAGCAATAACTCTCACGTATTTTCATTAGAACATTTTAATCATCATTTTACCTTCACCTGGATCTAACACTATGCCGACGACCAAACCTAGTCCACATACAGGTCCAACGTACTTGACTGTTCCTCGAAGTTTCCCAAACCAACTAAACAATACCTTCATACCAACTTCAATATCGCTGATTGATTTGGGCTTGAAGCCTGTTTCATAGTATTACCTGCAACAAATAACAAAAGCAACATATAAGTAAAACGACCATCATACAATTTACATCACAATCATCAATTAGACTTCATTGATGTTTTTGGTCATCAAAGGCCCACCTAACCCAGTAGTTTTACTTGGACCGGAGTTCAAATGACTTAGCTCTCTTAGCTCTGCGTAACATTAGCTTATCAGCAAATCTACACACCAGTACACCCCTCCCCCACCCCCCACCCCCCACCCCCCACCCCCGAAAAAATTAATATCAAATACTAATTTGCTGGTAATAATCGACGCAGCGCCACAGTTTCTATAGAAACCTACCCTCTTTAACCTTGTCATTAGTTGCCCCTATCTTGTTTGTCTCGTCAATGGTTTGGTTGGTCCTTTTGTCCATCAGCACAGCTTGGCCTGTCAGGCTTTCTACCTGCTGCACCAGACCCTGCACAGTGGACGTTAAACTGTCTATCTGCTGTGACTGATCATTCAACTGCTGTGACTGATCACTGAATATAGATGTCAATCGCTCAATCTGCTTTGACTGATCTTTAACCTGATTCTGAGTGGTCTCAAGGCTGTATACAGCTAAGTTCAAGTGGCTTTCCATGTGTGATTCTAAGTGAGATTTGGTCCTTGTGCTCTGAAACTAAAAAAAGACGATGCGGTCAGTAAAGTCTTTCATTCAACTGCCGCACTAGTCAGTAGAGATTTTTTAAACCCTACAAAATGAAAAAATGTATATTCATTTGACAATTCGTCGTAATTCGTTTTATGATATGGTTATACAATACAAACACACGACCTCCCCGCCAAACCTGCAATTTAATATCAACAAAAAGCTGTTTTCATTTTGGCATCCTAAGTTCTTGTATTTACATTCAATTTCTGCTAAAGGACAGTCATCACAAATATGATCCAAGAGCTACAACAAAAAGATGAAAAAGATTTAGTCTTGAATGAGCAGCCAGAGAAATCCTCCCTCGTGCATAGCGAAAACAGATCATTCGGGGTCTCAAAATTACTCCTAAGATTTCGTAATTTATGTATCAGGAAATTGAAATTTAAAAATATTCCTTATTAGTCTTAGGCATTTCCCCTGCGAAGTTAAACGGAGAAAACCTCGTAGAAGGGATCGCAACGGTGTTATGGATTGTTTCCCTGTCGTGGAGCTACCTAGATTAAATTCTGGCAGGCTCACTCATAGCAGAAATCAACGACCTTTATATCCTCTGACTGAAGCCAGGAAAATATTCACAACAGTATTACACGTTCTCTAAACACTAGAGCACGGAACGCCTTCAATTGCTCACATAAAACAGGACTAAGCCTGTGTTTTTTCATATAAAGCACAACTATGTCCCATGCGGACTGTGTGCATGAATTTTCAATTAAACTCTCGTTAGAATAACTGAGAATCAATGAGAATATTGAATGTTACCTTTTCTCGTGTAATATTTCTTAGACCACAATTGTTGGTACATTGAACCGGAAACTTTTGACAGACGTTATGATGTTGCTGAAGAAAATCGAAAAGAAGTTTTTAAAAATTTCAAAATTCTCTCCGTCTTATTAAAATTATGACCAATAAATACAGGCTGTTTTACTAACGAAATGTATAGAGTAAAATACCCACTTCAAGTTTCTTATCAGTAAAGGACCAAAATTCTCGAACCCAACATTAAACCCCAACTTTAGTAAGATGTTTCTGTGTAACAATTTTATATCGAATAAGAGAAGATACCTATAGCTAACCAAAATCTTGACTTAATAAAGATTGATAGTCGTCACCACTTTTCCACTTTGGATAAAAAGCAAAAGTTTGAGATGCTGCCTTTGTAGAAGCTATATAAAGAATATGTTTTTGTTAACAAACCTGCTTGTTTTTCACGATAAATGATCCTCGACAATATTCACAACTAACTTCCCTCCAGACACATTCTGTTATCATGTGATTGTTCATATCTCGCCTGGTGAGCTTCTCTTTACATACTTCATTTGGACACTCCACCACTTTGAACAGGCATTCTGACTGATGTTTCTTAAATCATAATTGGATAATAAACTGCAATGTAATCATGATCCAATCGGCTAAGACATAAAACAGGCTGAAGAAAAGAGAGACTTGATTGACAGGAAAACAACTGGCTAACTGACGGTTTAGGATCTAAGAAAAGAAATGTGAAATTTACGTGTGACTTGTTGATAATAATGATATCTCCAAGACCGGTGATAAATATTAAATACACGTCTAATAAAATAAGCATGCACGCACGCAAACTGCTGTCCATGACACCGCAGATGGCAAATACTAAAACAACACCGCTGCAAGAAACTGTTGAGTTGAGCTCCACAAGTTATCCTTATCTGCTTCGTATAACATCTTATCTTGTTGCAACGATGGTCAAGAGTAGCAAGAATATGCACAATGCTTGCTTATGATTTAGGAGACAAATGACAATGTTTGAGAGACTTTTAAAGTTTTGGGACTAACTGCAAATGAAGCAATGGAGAATGTCCTGACTGTGGATGTGCCGTAGATATATTACCTCGCAAATAAAATATATTAAAGTTCACACGGCAACCAGGTGGACAATCAAACATGGTTTGATGCTACTCTGGTTTACAGATTTAATGAATGTAACCGAAGAAGTTACAATTCATAGACCCAACGTTTCGACACTCCTGTCTAGTGCCTTCATCAGGAGTGAAAAAAATTACCTGCACAGCTCGGAGTTCTCCCGTCCAAGGACACCCAACATCAGAACATTTCACCTTGAGATCCAGAATTTTGCGATGACAAGCGACATCTGGAAATATCTGACAACCCAGACACAAGCATATTCATGGTCAATACATTCTAATCAGGTATCAGGTTACACCGATGTCAACATAATTACGCTCAATTACAATCTTTGCGCACTTTAACGACGGCGTGGAGGACTTGAAATATGATAGAAAGAGAATGATATCTTGAGCAAGAAAAAAACAAAACAAAAAAATACCGTCAGTTTTTGCTTGTAGCATAAACTGAACGGGCAGTGTTTAAATGGACTGGCAATATTATAAAAAAAATTATAACGCAGTATTACCATGGTGAGCCATTTATGCCAAAATTTTCAATCGCTAGTGATAAAACTCAATCGCTAGCAACATATCATAATTGTAAATGGGAATACAGATAACGGCGTTATATGTGAACGCCACTGTAAGACTCCAAGTAAAAGCGCTAATTATGAATCGCCGGTGTTCTGAGGCTGATCGATAGCGCTAAATATTTATCACAGGTTTTAGTATCAATCGATAAAGTTAAACCTTTACGGCTTGTGAAATCTTAACCATGTCAATCAACGTTGCCACCGATCACTTGTGAAAAGTTGAAATCGCCGCCGCAAAACATTAATCGTTAGTGCCAGTATCGATTTTTTATTGATTCTAACTTGAACCAGTCTCCCACTTGTTTAGCAAAGATGAATCAATCAAATCTTGCTCACTTTCTTGCAATCAAACATATTTTGAATAATAATTTTAAAAATAAATCCGTATTGAAAAGTTATTGTAAATCTAAAAAACAATTACAAATTCTTGATAGGATCACTTTTTCCAAAAATGACTTATTTAAAACCCAAAAATAATTTGCGATCCAAGATTCCTTGGAAATCCAGAAAAATGTTTCAAATCGCGGAAAATGACCTAAGTGATCGTGTCGTCTAGAATTCTTGAGATAAACAACGAGATGGCGTCCCCAAACAGATTCATTTATTGGCAGATTAAGGGAAGCAAACCCTCTAAGTGCCTGTTGTCACACAGTCGGCCCAAGCTCTAGCTGTGAGATGATCTCATTGCGTAAGAAGCGTCATGGCGAAAATATAAGAGTTTGTATGGGAATATTTACAACTGCTCTTTGGAGGTAAAAATACAGTTAAATTCTCGATAAAAAAATACCTCACCATAATTCCAAGTGCATCGCGTCTTGTCTGAACGCTTACTGTGTTGAAACGAGGCCACTTTAGCGACTTATCCATTTCTAGTTACTTACTCCTGAGAGAAGCAGGAGCTTGGGTCGCCTGTGGGATTTTGCGCCTTCGGAAAAGGAGTGTGCAGCCTTGTCCTTCTCTTAAGAGTAGGAAACCTAAAAATGAATTACTCCCTGAAAAGGCCTCGTTTCAACAAAGTACGCGTTCAGACAGCAAGCTATACACTGTGGAAGTGAAGTGAGGTATTTTTTAATGACAACTTGTCTCTATTTTTACTTCCTCAAGGAGATCATTAATATTCCCATACAAACTCTTATATTTTCGTCATGACGCAAGATGATCATCTCGCAGCTGGAGCGTGGGTAGCCTGTGGTTGCCACTATGACTTTCGTCGTTTAAACTACACCGCAAAACAGCAGAAGCATTTTGTAGGCTGTTCACCGTGCTCGAACAAGACCAGAATCCTGAATTCCCTCATGCGCTACACTGCTGCAAATTCGCATCCACCACCTTCGGGAAATATTGTAGTTGGTGATAATTAAGCGATGGAACTCACTTTCTATCAGCCTACCCGCATAATAACCCACGCAGGATGTTGGGAAAACCCAAGAATCGTTTGTCAATCACTTGCCTCTGCTAGCTCGTGATTTACAAACTTGTTTTTGAGCTGGTAAACCGATAAAAACGCAGTCTATCGCTTTAAAATATACTTCAATTTTCTATGGTTTTACCCTAGGAGAATTTCGCGTAATTAATAAAGACAGCGTTTCGAGTTGTAAGTTAAAATGCCTAAGGATCTGTTAACCGAGAGTAGAACGTGGAATCGCTAGTTTGCCGTGCGATATCATTACCTTATTACGTGAAAGAGGCTCTCTGTCTACTGGACATTTTGGAGAATGGCTCCTGAAGGAAGGAAATTTGAAACAAGAGACAACCAAAAAAAGTCAGAAGACAAACAAATCTTTAGAAATTGTTCACCGTGTATATTATTTACAATCAAGTCTTGGCGTTTTTCATCGCTGGGCCATACTCTGCTGCGTACAGAATCCACAATGGTGGACTTGTTGTATATAATTAACATTTGCATCTGAAAGACAAATTATAATTAGTTTAAGTCGATTCCTTTTTTAACAAAGAAAACGAAAGATCAAAGTGAAAGATCAATGTTAAATTGAAAGATCATATCATTCGATGAATCTGTTAGATGCGCTTGTACTAAAGCAATCGAAGACACCTAAAAGGCAACAAGCAACTATTTGATGAAATATTTGATAGCTTTCAGTCGCATTCATAAGTACTCACGGCGACCTCGAACCTGTTTGAATTGTTTTGTACCGGATAAAGCTATTTAGCTGTTACTTATGTATAGCCGAGGCACACAATAATTCCCTTGGAAAGTGACTCAACCGGTCGATATCGTCGTTCAACTTAGGTGATTGTCACGTAAGATGATTGTTTTCAGTTGTAACTCGATACAGCGTACCGTGATGCGCCCCCTACCTCAACAAGCTCCCCAAGCAGGTGTTACAAAGTCTATGGCCGCATCCTCCAATCTGTATGGGATCTTTCATTGTTAACTGACACACAGGGCATTCAAAATCATCGGAAACTACATTTGTAAACTCAAAATCATAGCCGCCAAGTTCTGGAATTTTCTGGTCAGCCGCCATTGTGAGTTCGGATTAGAACGAAACTGGAAGAGATAATCAGTCTTGCGTGAAGACTAAGGAATCTAGTTCCCAGACTCTCTAAGACTTAAACTAAGCCCTCTGATTCAAGAACTTGGAAAAACCTGAACATACATACAATGTTGTACGGCAAAACATGCATAAACAAATCAGTGTAAAACAATCGAGGCTGGGGAAGGAAGAACACCGCAAAATACCAATCTTTAAAAAGAAGTTTTCAAAGTTTTTTACTAAATCGTTCAATATAATGATATAGTCAAGGTTGATGGTTTGGTAAACGAAATGTTTCCAATTAACGCGTATCGCTTGCAAACACATTTTTTCCCCATGATTATGGGGGTTTAAAGCTATATCGGGGTTGGCTAGGAAAAAAAAATGAGAAATACTGGTTAGGCATTCCCAATATACACATGCCATGTGCTTGGGAATAAAATGAATGAGAAATGTTTGTCTCCAGGGGGTTCCGCGATTGTTTGATTCTGTTCCAAAATATGAATCGAATATCATAGGATATTTGCTTTAGTTTCCACCGCCATGAAAGCTAATACTGTCTGCATTCTTGTTAAGTCAAAGAAATGTTTTAAGACATTTAAATTACGCCTAATTTCGACGAATGAGTTACTATTTCATCAATGCAAATGAAGCCTCCGATTTGTGCTGTTTACTAAAGTACCCAACGGTGGTTCCGAGAGGAATAATCTAAAGTGGTTAAAAGTAAGAGTCTACTCAATTCATGTTCCTTTGTCAAAAAATATATCTTTAATTATAAAATTCTGTTAAGAGTAGAGTTTCTCAAGTTCACCTGCCCTTAGATAAACAATCAGATAATGATATGTATGGTGGCCGACAGCTGCCATTCAAAAATAGGGCATATCTTTATTTTTACGCGTCTAGGTCACTAACAGTAACCCTAAGGTCATCGGCCATTGGTACTTGGAATATTTGTACGAGACCAAAGTTATTCCGTCCATGATGAGGTTGGACAGAGGCACAGAAACTGGTACAATGGCAACGATACATGCTTTTCTTCGAAGAAACCATGGTGATATAGATGACCCTCGCGATTCCATCATATATGGACCATCAACCTCATATCAAGTAAGTTTCTGGATACATTGTATATGTACCTGGTAAAAGTTGCTTCCACCTTGTTTGATCTGTAAATTCCTTTGTCTGATGTTCATTCTCATAAATGAGACAAAAGAATTGCAACAAACGTCTGCAGCTTTGCTTTCTCTATAGACTGAGAGATGGTGGAAGGAACTCCATGAAAGAATGGAAAAATACTTAAAGGACCAACTAAATTGGTTAAAGGACCAAGGTCATTACAATACATGAAAGAGACAGGTCGATATATATTAAATGCATGTAGATCATAAGGACTTCTCCTTCCCTCCTTTGTGACAGGTTCACATCCAAATGCATGTGCTATGCAAAAAACCCAACACTTGTGCATTTCCCAGCCTCAACCATCTGAATCGACTGGGTGAATGGATTCATGTGTAGGCTAAGCAGTCACGCATTTGTGTGTACTTGTGTCTATCCATAACTTGTGTCCTTTAGCCCGAGTCATAATAATGAACTTGACGACCTGGTTTTGGGATATATTTTTAGAATGCTATTAGCTTTCCTAATGATACCTGTGGTATAGAAACAACTTGATGTATTCCGGACAGTTGTGTGGACCAGCCACAGAACAAGAGCAAAGAAAGATACAGCTTTGCCCGATGGAGTCCCTGATCATATCTACAGCTTTCCAGACATGTATGGTCTGGAAGATTGTGGTATGGTTATGTCACATTTATATATGTTGATGCATTTTACGCACATGTACAGTGTACTACCCTGTATACACCATACGCCCGAGCTTCACGTGGGGTCACTCTAGTTTTGCTTAACATAGCTGAAATGCAGTTCAGTGCACTCAAATGGTGTTTTCCATGCAGCGGTTACTTCCATTGACGTTTTTCTGCTCCTTTATTGTCCACTAATGCAATTTTCGCTAATGTCTTTCATGACATCGAAAAAGAAATTGTGATTTTTCATAATCTTAACGAGTTGTGTTTGATTGTGTCAAAGTTGACTTGTTTTTAGCCTAATCGCCTACTGTTATCAAACCTACCTGTATGCTTCACGGAATTCTCCCTTTCTAAATGGGTCCTTTTCAATATTGAACTCTACAGTAGTTGCTGTTAAGGACCATCCCACAGGATCCAAGTCAAAGGATCTCAGCTCGATCAAAGTAATGGCTTTCGTCTTTATGATCTTACCAGGCTTCATCATATCAGACACTGACAGACTCTTGGGGTACACCTTGATGCGTTTGGGTGACAAAGCACTTGTTGAATCCTTTTCAGGAGAAGTTGATGTAATGAGAACACTCAAAACTGCTCTTTCCTTCTTCCGGGTGTTTGGAGTGAGAAACATTGTATTGGGCTTCTCCGCGTGGTCTTGTTAGAGTTCCCGTTGAATGAATCGAATGTGTATGAGTCTCAAGTCAGGAACCTGTTCCAGTGTGGAACAAGACGGCCCTTGCTCACTTGCGAGAACATCGCATACAACGCTTTTACCAACTGTATTTGAGAAGTACTTCTCACAGGCAAGTTTAATGTTCGCTAACGTTAAATCCTCATACTCGGCGAATGGCACAAACTCCCTGGCTCCGATTCTGCTAAACTTTTGCACCTTGCCAGAGACCTCCTGAACTTAGGCGCTGTACTGTCAATTCACCACCTTGGTGAATAATCCCAGCACTTACAGCATCTGCTTTTGACTTTCCCTGTACGCGTTTGTGTTTCATCTGGGCTTGAAACTTTGCCTAAGCTCGATCCCCCATGTTGAATCGGATAGTCCGGGAAGAAAATAGCCATCAGTCCCGTACGCACATGTGTTAACGCAAAGCATGACGGTATACTATGGCAGCTTTCGGCCATCGGGAAAACCAAAATTTTTTTTTTCAAAATTTCAACGGCAGTTTTCGACCATGGACATTTTACAATGATTTTTTTTTTCTTGTTTCACTTTTTACTTTTATTTTGATTTCGAAATTAAAACGTTTTTTTCTTGTTTTGATTTAAACGAAAAACGATTAAAACTAACGTCTTTTAAAATTAGCCACAGTTCATGTAATATAATTTTCATATATTCACAGTCAAGTATAGTGAACGTAGCTCCTAGTGTTGTGGTTTGCCTATAATTTCTGACTAAGATTTTAATCTATTAAGTAAAGACCCTTGGGTCTTCTTACGACCATTTCTCTTCATTACACTTAGCAATAGTTTCTAAATTTTACCAAATACGAGCTATTTTATTTAACATTCAAGGCTTTCTTTAGTGCATATTGAACACAGCATAATTTTTTTTGTAGACATAGCCAGAGGGGTAAAACATTTGACCAATCATATTACGTGAACCACGTGGTACTTCTTTTAAAGTTTTATTTCATTTTCGACATATTTAACAACTATTTGTCCGAGGCAAAGTAAATACTGTTGGAAAATAATATTCACTGAGCCCGAGGTGAATTATCATTTTCGTATAATTATGAAACCATTCCTTGCATAGAGAAAACTTTTTTACAGTTGTTTTGATTACTCGTGTCGAGATATTAAGCCAGTTTCCACTAGAATTTAACAGCAAATACCTCACACCGTAGTTTTGAAAGTGTTACGCCTAACTTAGAACTATCTGTTTTCTGTCAGTATCGAGTTCATTACTTCCCGGAAACATTCGGAAAAAATGCGAGGCAGCTATTTCGAAATTTAGCGCTCCTGCTATAATCACCTTGCGCGAGCTGATTATAGCGAGATAGGATGCAACCCTCGACCAATCTTAGCGCGAGAATTTCTACAATCACTAGAGTAATTATACCAGGTTGATAAGTTGCGTGTGACACCAAAATCTTGTTCTCTAGATGGTAGAGGGTATTCAAACCATGGACATTCTTTTTAAAGCCACAGAACGTTGCTTTAAAGAAAGTGAAGAAAAGCAATCCCCCCTTGCTCCATCATATCTTGGAGGTAGAAAAGCTTTTCACACAAATTAGCGACAAACGTTTTAACATTAAATGAGACCGCAGTTGAGCAAAACTCGAATACTAGCGTAATTATCATACAAAAAATGATGAAATAATAGTATTTCTCCTGCTTCGAAAACATGACAACTTCACCTGGTGCAGTTGGCGTATCGTTATATCGTTACCTGAGAAGATATCAGTGTTATTATGGTAACTGTGTTTATCAACATAGCGGTGTAACTTTCCACGACAATTTCCTTATTTTAATTTACAGATGTTGCTAAGATTGAATTCAACTCTTTTAATAGCAAGACATCGTTTTTACAAGAAATTGTTTTGTTTTCGAGTTAGAAATTAAAGCAGTTTTCTTACAGGTGACCTCTTCATTCGGCGTTGATAAAATGAACTTTAAAGGTCCATTTCCAACCTTGATGCAATGCGCACCGGGACCCAATTTCCCGTAACACGAAATTCCCAGATCACTGAAAGTCTTTCTCAAGAGCCATCCTGGACATATATTCAACTGTTTTATGGTAAATACATTCGCCGTTCGTCATTTTACAGTTTCCTTACAGTATTTTGAATTTTGTCCGGAAGAATCCACAGAAATTTTTTTTCAAGTGTAACGCCTGGATCTCTTCGTATTCTGTGAACAAAGTCGGCGAAAAGGACAACGTTCAAATTTTTTTCACTTTCTAGAAGTGCTTGAGGATTCTAAATGAAGATAAAATATTCCAACAGAAATTGGTATTTTTCAAGGAGAAATATGGAAAAATATCAGACTGCCGGACGTTTAGTTATTCGAAGACCGTGTCCGGTAGTGTCCGGTGAAAATTTTCTTAGTGTCACGCTTGGATCTCTTCGCACTGTGTGTACAAGGTCAGCGAAACGGACAATGTTAAAATTTTTTCACTTTCTAGAAGCGCTTGAGGATTGTTAACGAAGGTAGAATATTTTCCCACGAAAAATTGGTATATTTCAAAGAGAAATATGGAGTTATTTGTGGACCGTGTCCAACCGTGTCATTGGAAAGTTTTTAAGTGTCAAGCGTTTGGATGGCTTCGTACTATTTATACAGGGTTAGCGGAAAACATCAAGTTCGAAATTTTAGGCTGCCTGGAAGCGCTTGAGGATTGTAAATAAAGGTAGAACATTTTCGTATAAATATTTTTTGGATTTCGAAGAGAAATATGAAAAAATATCGGACTGTCGGACGTTTAATTATTTTAAGTTCAGTCACTTCGTTGCAGGAACGTCAGCGACACTGACAGTTTGCGTTACCATTCATATTTGCTGCTCTGCTTGGACAACCTCGACCACTCTTTCGAGCGCAAGCTCCTCTCCACGGGCAGGAAATTTTAACTGACCCATGGTCCTATTTAACAAGGATGGCAAACTTCAATTAAAAAAAATTGATGAATAGATGAAAACGTGGTGGATCAACATTTTCACCTTCTTCGAAATACTCGCAAGGATTTTCGTGTTCCCCTTTAGCAACAACCGATCCATAAGCGTTTACTGCCTCGCAATCTACAAAATCAATGGATTAATCTAATTCCATGTCCGATTAAAACGTATAGAACGGTTTTGAACAGAATTATTTTGACAAGCTCTTCAAATTCATCGGAGAAAACGCAGAAGGTACTCTGAGCAACGTGACAAGGTAAAAATAGCTGACCAATCAGAGGCGCTATTTAAACAAAAGCGGTGGTTCAAAACAAAAACAAACGACCACATTGCATCAATGTTGGAAACGGGCCTTTTTAAAGTGGTATTTTTAAAAAATGGTATTTTATTAAAAAAAACCAAAATCTTTATTTTTAAAAAGTGGTATTTTATAAAAAAAAAACAAATCTTTATTTTTAAAAAGTGGTATTTTATCTAAACACAATATCTAAAATAAACAGAACTTTACAGGTCTGTATGTGGATAAAACTAGATCTTCTTCCGTTGATGATACATCTGATTAGTTCGCTTCACTCACTCGTGAGAAATATTATTAACATTTGCGGTTGAAATGCAAATCCAAGCACTGGACGTAATATGCCTTTTTTTTCCATTAGCTAGGTATATATTGAAATTGGTGGTGTCAATTATGGGAAAGAACAGCTGCTCTTTTTTAATTTACATCTTGCTCTTATTCGTCATATTGATAAAGGAAATTAAGATTGTTCAGCAATATCATCTACAAATGACTGACGGCTTGGGTCTCAAAAATTGCTACTAAAAGAATTGGAAATACGGTATAAGCTCCAACTAAAGTTTAAAATTTCATCAATTCTATAAAGTGGCTGTAAGCACTTTTTGGACAACTTCAAGCCTTTAAATTCATTAGCAGCAAAATGATCTTCTGAGTAATTCCTTCACCAATTGTCTCACCTCGCTAATCTTCCAGCAGTAAAGTAAAGGGTTTAGTGTCGAATTAAAGTAAACTAGAGTTAGTGTTGACTGTCTGAGCACAATAATAGCCGACGACTGTCCACTATAGGTCCACAAAGCTGTGATTATACCATGTGGAAGATAACAAACAGCAACTGCCACCTGCAACCAAATTACACAGGACACTCCTTTTCTATATTGAGATATGTTCAGTGGAGCGGAACTCGAGTTGCTAGATTGCTCTCGCTGAATGATGTTGCCGCGTACCTGCCTTTCATGGCGATGGAGTTCCCAAAAAATCTTTGTATAAGACGAAACTGAGGTGAAGAAGCTTACTGGTATAACTATATGGCTATACCATATTGTTATTCGGACGTTCTGCGCATACATTGCTGAGCAGGTAATGGAAACAATCCAGAACATGATGACAAACGCGCACGCCTTTTTCACAGTCACAACTTGTCTGTATCTCAGCCCTAATGTCAAGGCGAACAGCCTATCCACGCTTATTGCAGTCAGTGTTAACAAAGACATGCCGCAGAGAAGATAGCTTGCTATAAAGCTGGTAAATAATGCGTTGTAGCAGTCATCCTGTCGCTTTCTCACCGCGGACATCCAGTAAGTTATGGTAAGAGGCTCAGAAATGACACCAACGAGGAGATCAGTTATAGCCAGGGATCGGAGAAATAGTTTGGACGGCGCGTGAAGAGTAGTCTCTTTGTGAAGGGCAATCAGGATCAGAATATTCCCCAGAGATGAACAAATGGCGAGCAAAACATTGAACGCCGAAATAAATATCAGATAACCGCGTATTCCTGCTGTTATTTCCTGAGAGCAAAACAATCGCTCGTAGGTTTTCTCCTCTGCATTTTCAGTAATGTTTTGGTAAATCGTCATGTTTTAAGCGACAGAAATGACTTAATGAGTTTTTGTATACTCAATTAGGAGTTATATATCACTGCGAGCTTCCTGCTTATTGGTCTTTGTGCAATTAAAATGCAATTTAATTATTCATGAAATTAGTCATGACGTCTTTCTCGAGGAAGGAGAGAACCATTAACTGTAAACATATCGAAAGTTGTTTTTGTATTGATAAAACACCAGCTTATTTGTCGTAATTAGGCGTAATTTCAGCGTCTTAAGACACTTCATTGTATTTATAATATTATCAAATTAACACAAATACAAACAGTATTAGCCTCCCTGGTAAAGGAAACCAGAACAAACATTCTTTGCTATTGATTCAGTGTTTTTCGATCCAACTTTCGATATCTTTCAGTGTTTTTCGATCCATCTTGCGATATCTTTCAGTGTCTTTCGATCCATCTTTTGATATCTTTCAGCATTTTTTGATCTATTTTTCAGAACGTACACGGATCTTTCAGAACTATAATTTACTCGCCTATTTATAACTACGTCGTCGGTGTTTGCGTTCATTCGTTGCTGTTAATGTCGTGGATGAGTTGCCTGTGGCAGTAGCTGCTTGCATCTCTTTCAATGAGGAGTCTGTTCTAAGTTATCGATGAGCGCTCATGCTCTAATAAGCACCCTTCCCCACACCGAGCCCGATGCCATAATATCAAACAAGCGCCTGTCTCGAATAAGCACAGGCTCTTCCCTCGCTATCTTTATTAATAGGGATACAAGAAAAACCTGTTTCTATTGCAGCTTTATTTATAACTTTTTAAGCATCAACCACAGCCAATTTGGTACAGGAGAACAGTTTCGCTTCCAGTTATGGCTCCCTCCATACTGACTTGACGTCTACGTGGATGTTGCAGCTTTTGTCTTTTTTTTCTTTTTAAGATATAGCCAAAGTAAAGTTACAGCTCGTTGAAAAAAAAACTCAATAAGAACCCCCTAGATGAATGGGGTTAACTGACATCTGACAAATGGCCAAAATTCTAACTGAAAACTGAAAAATGGCTGAAAGTCTAAGTGACAATTGACATTTGTGGTGGGCATTCACTGACAGCTGACAAAAGGCTGGATCGCCCTAAATATCCTTAAAACTGAATGTAAAATAAGGTCAGTTTATTTCTTTTGTCCAATAAAAGTACGTTTTTTACTACATATCAGTAAGAGTACGCCAGAGTGTCATATTTCGTTAATAATTACGGCATGGACCATCCACATCAATGTCATATATCACATATCGGTGAAGTGATCTTTGATACCAAACTCGATCGTCAACTTACGCGATGGCCTTCAATTCTGTTAATTTAAAAGCTGTTGTAGGCTTTTATCGAATTGATTCGGAAAAGGCATTTGAGCGTCACAGAAGCCCCGTTCTATTAATGATGTAAACACCGTATTGGCGCTAAAAAAAGCACCTTATTTCGTTCCTTGGTCTAAAAGATTTGTTCAGTAAATATGGCCTCGGATATTTTGATGTGAAACTTTATCACCTGGCTCCGAAATAAGGAGGGAAGAGCGACAGTTTTGCCTTAACTACGTACGAGCAATAGAATCTGGAGCTTCCGACCATGCCAGCTGGAATAGGAAGCGAATTCAAGAGTGTGTATTGGAATGGTTTGGTATTTGGTATTGTGTAAATATATCAGTTAAAAGCCTACTCTGTAGTATAAAACGCCTCTAATACCAACTTATCAGTAAGCGTTCAGAATTTTGCGAGGACTGTGATAAGAAGGCCTTGTTAGCACTGAATTCTAGTGTACAGAATGAGACCTTGCCTGCAGAACTTTCCCTGGTTATTGCCTTGCCAGATGTGGTTCACCGCGGGAAGAGTTTCAGGAGTAGCTGGTTCATTGACCTTAAGGGCGCAAGAAGTAAGCTCGCCTTAATACGCACACTGCGTGATCCTGGAAGCCTTGATATTCGCAAAAATTTTGGTGAAGCCTTACCCTCGCTTGTGTGCGAAACGAAGATCATATGGCAGTTGAACCAATCGTACACCTCACCAGACCAACAGTCTTAGATGTTTTATAAGAAGTCACGTCTGTGGTTCACACCCTGGTGCCAGAAAGTGTCGTTTGGTAATCAACTCAAGGTGGACAGGCCTCTTTATGCAAAAGACCTATCGCTCTTTAACGTGGAACCCAAGGCAAAATTCTTGCTTCGGACTACGGTTTTGATTCTCTTGAGGCTCCTGTAAGAGAGTTGCGATCGCACCAACCTCAGCGTAGACGTTGAAGTGCTCTAAAGAACGTTCAACGATGCTAGAGACTTGTGTTTTATCAATGATGTTGTTTTTATCGCAGAACGTGCTTCATCTTTGATTTGCTTCATTGACCTTGAAGGCAAGGTATCTGCCAAGCCAGGAAGCTTGAAATATCGCGCTGATCTGTTGCGTCAGCTAGCTCGTTTCAGTTTACCGCTTGATGGCACAATATGCGAAAAGGATTGAACACCCATCTGCAAACTTTAGCCGCTAAATTCGGAAACTGGAAGCTTGTCCAGCTTCGCCCTCCTTTAGAAAAGCCAACTTCAATATGTGCTGCGAGTGAAAACACTCTTTTGTGTGCAAACGATGCCCAGAGAGGAATTATACAAGTGACATTACATTACAATGGAGTTGGCACTGCTGGTACTGTACTCAAACTCGTGACCTACCCGACTGGCATTTCGAATCTCATATCTATGGAAGTTCTCACACAGAGAGCTTAATCTGTAGCAGTCGGTCTAGACGATGGCCTTTACGTTTGCAACCTTTCAAGCTGAGAATTTAACCTTAAATATGGATGTCAATTGCTCAATCTGCTTTGACTGATCTTTAACCTGATTCTGAGTGGTCTCTAGGCTGCTCAGAGCTAAGTTCAAGTGGCTTTCCATGTGTGAATCTGAGTGGGATTTTGCTCTTGTCCTTGGAAACTGAGAAAAAGACAATGTGGTTATTAAACTCTTTTAAAACAATCCTACCATTCAATTTTTGTCAATTTTTTATCTAATAGTTCCTTTCAGCAATACACAGTCTAGTTTAGTAGGAATTTTTTAAACCCTACAAAATGAAAAATATATTTACACATATTTCACAATCCGTTGTAATTAATTATACAACATGATTTTGAAATACATTACAAACATACGACCATATGAGCCAAGAGCTACAACAAAAAGATGAAAAAGATTTAGTCTTAAGTCAGCAGCCAGAGAAATCCTCCCTTGTGTATAGCGAAAACAAATCACTCGGCGTCTTAAAATTCGTAATTTATGAATCAGGAAACTGAATTCAGAGAAAAAATTTTAAAATATTCCCTATTAGCCTAAGGCATTGCCCCCCGCGAAGTTTAATGGAGCAAACTTCTTTAAAGGATCGTTACCGTGTTATTAGACAGGAAGAAAATCTGTCATGTGGCATGAAAACTGCTGACCATGACAGCGCAGATTACAAATATTTAAACAACACCAATTTCAAGTCCAGACAGTTACTATTGTGTAAGAAACTGTTTAGCCGTGGAGCTCCACAAGTTACCCTTATCTGCTTCATATAACATCTTATCTTATTGCCTCGATGGTTAAGAGTAGCGAGAATAAGCGCAACGCTTGCTTATTGTTTAGGAGACAAATTACAATGTTTGAGGGATTTTTACATTTTTTGGGACTAACCGAAGTGATGGAGTACCCACTTACAGTGGATATGACGTAGATCTTTCTTTACACACTTTAAGGACAGTTTGGAGGACTTGAATCAAGATAGAAAGAGAGTGAGATCTTGAGCGAGAAAAAAGAAAACGAAAGAAATGTCGTCAGTTTTTGCTAGCAGCATAAAAAGAACGGCAGTATTTAAATGGCTGACAGTATTAAAATAAAAGGTCGGTTTCACAAGTCACCGATGATCGCAGAATTCTCACGCTTTTACGCAAAGTCCTCAGGCTAAATTTCCACGGCTAGAGCTTTTTTCCTATTCAAACCTCTGGCATATGTTTTGTACTCTACTTGTCATGAAGACAATTCTCCTTTTCCAACATTTCTCACAGTGAACCGTGGTCAATCACAGACAACGGTGAGTAGTAAATAATTAAGCGATGGAACGCACTTTCTATCGACTTACCGGCGTAATAACCCACCCAGGATGTTGGAAGAACCCGAGAAACGTTTCTCAATCACTTGCCTCTACCAGCTCGTGATTTACAAACTTTCCTCATGTTCTTTCAACATCCCAAGTAAGTTGTTAAGGTGGTAAACCAACAGAAAATGCAGACTATTGCTTCAAAATAAACTTTAATTTTCGGTGGGTTTGCCCTCAATGAACTTCGCTCATTTTATAAAGATACAAACATGTATATGAACATGAACGTCGAAAAGTGAGGATCCTGTGTCAATTAAAACAAAATTCTGCGTTTGTGACAAACGAAACAACGCAACGATGTTTTCTACCGTTATGCCTGACATGTTTTGTTTTGACCTCGTTTTGCAATAAGGGCCACCTATTTTAAGGAAACTGCGTTTCGAGTTGTGCGTTAAAATGCCTACGGATCTGTTCACTGAGAGCAGAACGTGGAATCTTAGTTTGCGTAACCCACAAGTATGAAGTTATGCGTTACCATTACCTTGTCACTTGAAAGAGGCTGTCTGTCAACTGGACATTTTGGAGAATGGCTCCTGAAAGAAGGAAATTTGCAACAGCAGACAAACAAAAAAAAAAAAAACAAATGAAATATTAACAATCGTTCATCATGTGTATTATAATTATTTACTTTCAAGTCTTGGCGTTTTTCATCGCTGGGCCATATTCTGTTGCGTGAGGAACCATAATGGTGGACTTGCTGCATGTAATTAACATTTACATTTAAAAGACAAATTATGATTAGTTTAAGTCGATTCATGTTTAACAAAGTAAACGAGAACGATCACATCATTCAATGACTCTCTTAAATGCGTTTGTGCTGAAGCAATCGAAGACATCTAAAAGGCAGCCAGCCACTCTTTGATAAAATATTTGATAGATTTCCGTCGCATTCATAAGTACTCACAGTGACCTCGAACTTGTTTGAATTGTTTTTTTGCCGGATGAGACTATCTAGTAGTTACTTCTATATAGCTAAGGCACCTCTTAGAAAGTGAATCAACCGGTCAATATCGTCATTCAACTTCCAGGTAAGCTTGATTGTTTCACAAACAATGATACGCCTTTACCTCTTTACCTACCGCTGGAAGCATATGTCTGACAGAGGAAAGCATTCTTGAAAATGTCACCAAGGAAAAGAGACATTTATTTTGTCAAAATAGAACTCATTAGTTTCAAACTTGACGATGTCGTTTTTTTAACAGCTAAAATTTACCTTGAAAGAGTTTTACACTTAGTTGCTTTGCTGTGTTTATACCGCTTTCAGATTTAGAGGCGCTGTTTACAATGTGGAAAATGAACTGAAGGTTCTAGGTTGACCCTTCAAGCCACTTCGACCGGTAGAACTACGATAACAGTCAACATGGTGTCATCAGCTCAGTGAAATCACCTGCTCAGAAGCTTCTGTTTTTATTATATATCACTCAGGCTGGACTGAATTCGAAGGGGCCAGTCGGAAGGAACTAAAATTACCTTTCACTTGAAATAAATGTAATGAACGGAGTTTGAATACATTGCACCTTTAGCTTAATCGTGAAATATTACCCGTGGTTCTGGTTTTTATTAGCTCTAAATAGTAGATGTTACCATTTGCAGAAAATGGCGCAGATAAATGTTAGCTGGGATGGAATCCCAAAAACATTACTTGAAGAACAATGCGCTGCTGTTTTGAACTCAAGAATAAGCCATCAGCTGACCTGGCTCTTAGGACTAAACATTTTCTTGTCCATAACTGCAGTCCTGGGAAATACTCTGATCTTAGTCGCTCTTGGTCAGGAAATTTCACTACATGCACCGTCCAAACTTCTGTTACGCTGCCTATCGACAACTGATCTTTTGGTCGGGCTCTTGTCAGAGCCTATGTATGCTGCTTACGAAATGAGTTTGTTAAATGGAAGTTTGGAAACGTGTCGCCTTACTTTTGTTATCAGTTTCATAGCAGGTTATATCTTAAGTGGAGTATCTTTGTTTACATCGACAGCGATAAGCTTGGATAGGCTTCTTGCGCTATTAATGAGACTGAAGTACAAACTAGTTATCACTTTGAAACGAGCACGTTTCACTGTCACTATAATTTGGATCGTAGGAGTTGTATGTTCTATACTGTACTTATGGAATGACCAGATACCTTTAACGTATGCGTACGTTTGCATATTGATCTGTTTAGTAATCTCGGTTTTTTCTTACACAACAATTTTCGTCACCCTCCGACATCGGCAAACACAAGTTCAAGACCTTATTAACTAACACGCGAACCCACGAAGCCCAATGAACATAGCTTTCCATAGAAGAGCAGTGTCCAGTGCACTATGGCTACAGATAACCTTAGTGTGTTGTTACCTGCCACACGGAATTATGTCGGCCTTGCTGCGTCATAGTGAAGAATCCACAGCTGCCTCTTTCAACAGACATTATACAGGGACTCTTGTCTTCGCAAATTCGACTCTTAACCCGTTTATCTATTGCTTGACGATTAGGGAAGTTTGAAAAGTTGTCAGGGAAACAATCAGCAACCTTCTGAATATTCAACCACAGAGAGTGCACAATCCATCAGCAACAGACCCGTAGGAGGGGAGGGGTGCAACGGGTACGTACGCACACTCTCACGGGCTGCGAAAGTCTTTTTACTAGCTTCCGGCATTACAAAAAAGGTTAAATCAAGGTAACTGTAATACTTTCGTCCTGGCTCGTTTATTTTGTAGTTTGAAATGGAACCTAATTAAATGAAATTTTTCATTTTAATACGTACGAAATGCAGTCTCGTACGACCCAATTCAGATTGTTAACAATGACTGCAATAAGCGTGGACAGACTTCTTGCTTTGTCATTAAGGGTAAGATTTAAACAAATTGTGACGCTGACAAGGCACGAGCAATCGTTCTTGTATTCTGCATTTTTTGTGCTGTATGGTCCGTGATGCATGCGCATGATTCTCGTATAACAACATGGTACACCCACATAACGATACCTGTTTGTTTCCTAACCTCAATTTTGTCTTACACGACGATTTTTTGGAAACTCCACCGCCATGAAACTCAGGTACGTGGCAACATTATCCAACCTGAGCAATCAGGGCCACTGAACATATCTCGATATAGGAAGGGAGTGTTCAGTGTAATGTGCCTGCAGTTAGCAGTTGCTGTTTGTTATCTTCCACATGGTATAATCACAGCTTTGTGGACCTATAGTGGACAGTCGTCGGTTATTATTGTGCTCAGACAATTTACAGTAACTCTAGTTTATGTAAATTCAGCACTAAACCCGTTGCTTTACTGCTGGAAGATCAGAGAAGTGAGACAATCGGTTAAAGATATAATCAGAGAAATACTTTTCTGTTAATAAATTACAAGGATGGGGCTTTGAAGAGCTTATAGTTCGATTATAGAATCGATGATGGCTTAAGCTTTTCTTAGAGCTAGTCGCATATTCGGTAAAAGAGATACTTCCTTTCATAAAATTTCCAGTTCTTTCGATGCCTTCTTACTACGATTGAAGCAGCCGTTATTCGGAGATAACAATCTGAAACAATATTAATTTCCGACATCAATTTGACTTATTTTGCGCAAGCAGTGACTGTCAAAAGGACAGGTGCCGTATGAAAAAATAGACAATTATAATTTCGATATACTAATATAGTATAATAAAGGCTAATAGTTCAGTTTTTTTTTTTGAAGTGTGGTCTCTGTCAACCACAATTCTTTTTTTTTTGTTACTAATTTTGGTGATAGACTTAGTTTGTCTCCAGAAAACTTGAACTGTAAAACCCACCCTTGCAAAGAGTATAGTGAACGTATCTCCCAATGTTGCTATCTGCTTATAATTTCTGACTAAGATTTTAATCTATATTATAAAATAATTCAAATAGTACGCGCGCTCTGATTGGCCATAAAACCATTTTACATGAGCGTATGTAAACACGGTTTTCGTTCCTCTTTCATTAGTTATTTTATAAAAGAAATATAAAATGGTTTCCGTGTTTACATAGCCTGATTTAAACACGCGGGAGGTTGGGAGAACACGAGATAAGCGTAGGAAACCAAGACGCGATCCATGTTTTGATATCTTTCAGTATCTTTCGATCCATCTTCTGATATCTTTAAGTATCTTTCGATCCATCTTCTGATATCTTTCAGTATCTTTCGAACCATCTTCTAATATCTTTCAGCATCTTTTGATCTATTTTTCAGGATCACGGGTCTTTGAGGACTATAATCTACTCGCCTATTTATTACTAGATACTAGGGCTTAACCTACGACAAAGCTTCGCTGTTTTCCTTTCTTTTTTAATTTTTTGCACCAGTTCTTCTAGTTTCAAGTCTACATTTCTTTTCGATTTTGTTTTGTTTTGTTTTGGGTTTTTTTTTCATAAAACTACGCAATTACTGATTTTCTAGCATGCAATAAAAAAAATAAATCCTTTTATCTGAATGAGGGTAGATCTGGAAGGACTGCTTTCTTTGGAAGAGACTGACCACTCCTCTTATAGCGGAAGTCATTAGCAGAGTCCAGGAAGAGTTGTTTGCCTCAAATATATATTTCTGGCTCGTGGAAACTGATTGGTCAGCCGCTGTGATGTCATACGATTTTTGAAAGTTGCTGTTAGTCAGTCCTCGGTGTTTGCGTTCTTCGCTGTTTATTGTCGTGAATGAGTTGTCTGTGCCAGTAACTGCTTACATCTCTTTCAATGAGGAGTCCGCTAAGTTACCGATAAGCGCTCATGCTCTAATAACCGCCGAGCCCCCGATGCCATAATATCAAACAGGCGCCTATCTTGAATAAGCACAGCCTCTTCCCTCGCTTTCTTAATGATTAAGGATACAAGGAAAACCTGTTTCTATTGCAGCTTTATTTATCATTTTTTAAGCAACTACTACAAGCAAATCAGTACAGGAGAATAGTTTCGCTTCCAGTTATTGCTATCTCCGTGCTATCTATTGACGTCTACGTGGATGTTGCAGCTTTTGCTTTTTTATTGAGGATATGAGCAAAACTAAAGTTACACTTCATTGAGAGGAAAACTTGATAATCATCCTCTTAGATTAACTAACATCCTTTATAAAAGCGCCCTCCTTTTGCCGTAATTTTAAATACGCTGCCCGGACGCCTATTCGAGGAAATACGGTATTACCTAAATTATGTCTTGTGATGTCAGTCCAAGCATGAAATGCTGCTGAAAGTGATGCAAAGTGACGCTCGTCAACTGAGGCATGTGTTGAGGCCGAGAATAAAAATTCCCCTCAGTTTCCCCAGTTTGTGGCGGTCCTGGCTTTATAAAGTTGCAATTAATTTACATAGTATCTACCTATTCTCCGTAAATGACACTTGAAAGACAAAAACAAATTACAAAAGAGCCGTGCATAATGATTCAAATCTTATTGATTACCGAGAAAGTTTACACAATGCTTTCTTGTAGAGACGTCTGAAAATTAAGAATCTTTGGTTTCTACTTTAATATCATACGTTTTTAAAATCTTTCAAATTCTACGAGCCTTAAGAGAGGCCTGTTAACTTCAAACAGACGATAGACAAAGGAGTAGTTGCTGTGATTAATCGACGAAATCTCCTTTGAGCAGTGTACGAACATCTTAAGATGGTAGACAGAGAATGTTCTGAATTTTCTTCTACTTTCACATTGGAAGCAAAGAAGCAGGAGCCACATTACTGTTATCGTCATCTGTAACACTCAATAACTTCACAAAACTCAATGAAGAGGCCTCTACCTGGTGCACTGAGGGTTAATACAAAAAAAAAAAGATCTTATGTCATTTTTAAGAAACCAACCGAAAACAGATGTGTATGAGTAGATGGAAACGTTACAGAATTAATCTCCTGCTTATTTGACACCATCGATGTCACATGGCGTATACATCGAATAAGAATTTCTGGGTTACAACAATTATCTTAAGCGAAAGACATGACATTACCCACCAGCTAAAGTATCTTTTTCCGTCATGTGTTGGGTTGAACAGGGGAATCCACGATAACTTTTCCCCTGAATAAAGAGAAAAAAATTTCAGTCATCCAAAGTAAGAGAAAATCAATATAAAAGGCGAGTCTTATTTACTAAATCTAAATGCAGGTTTAGTTTTACTATGAATGAGGGGAGAACCTTTTCCCACAAACCTTCATCATGAAAGGACAACGTTTCGATCTTGGGGCGGATTATCTCGGTACTAAACCTCAATGAGTACCCTCGTTTTATTACCTTCAGAATACATTTCCATGATGCCTATCAATGTTAGTGCTTCAGGACAGCTCCCTAGACAGTGCATATAAAACAGCAAGATAGAAACGAAAGATACCTGATACTTACAGCAATCGATGTACAGTCTTTTTAAAAATTTCAAATTCACGAACTTATTCACTTTTACGTTTACTCTTACGTAGTTCTATCAAAACATTTCAATATTCATATATCAATATTCACCTTCACCCGGATCTAACTCTACGCCGAGCTGATGTCCAATTGGTCCAATTGTAGAGACAGATCCGACGTACCTGACTGTTCCTCGCAATTCCCATGGCCAACGTTTAAACAATACTTTCATACCTACTTTAATATCATTAATTGATTCAGGCTTGAAGCACTGTTTCATTGTATCACCTGTAATAAATAACAAAAACAATAGATAATCAAAACGATAATCAAACTAAATACATCACGATTATCAATTAGACTTCATTGATCTTTTTAGGTCACCAAACGCCAACATAACCCAGTAGTTTTACTCGGAGTTCAAATGACTTAGCTCTGCGTAACATGAGCTTATGAGCGAATCTACACACCAGTGCCCCCGTCCCCAATCCCCCCTCCCCATGTCATGCCCTTGGTTTGGTTGGTCGGTTTGTCCACCAGCACAGCTTGATGTCGATCCTGGCTTGTGAGGCGTTCTACCTTCTGCACCAGACCCTGCATAGAGGACGTTAAATTGGCTATCTGCTGTGACTGTTCTGTATTTTTGGCCACCAATCTTTCGATCTGCTGTGACTGATCATTCAACTGCTGAGACTGATCATTCAACTGTTGTGACTGATTATGCAACTGCTGTGACTGTTCTGTATTTTTGGCCACCAATCTTTCTATCTGCTGTGACTGATCATTCAACTGTTGTGACTGATCATTCAACTGCTTTGACTGATCTTTAACCTGATTCTGAGTGATCTCAAGGCTGCACAGAACTAGGTTCAAGTGGCTTTCCATGTGCGATTCTAAGTGAGATTTTGTTTGTGTTCTTGGAAACTGAAAAAAAAAAGACCATGTGGTTAGTAAAATCTTTAAAAACAATCCTAACATTCAATTTTTGTCAATTTTTTATCTAATTGTTCCATCCAGCAGTGCATAGTTTAATTCAACTACCACACTGCTTAGTAGGAATTTTTTAAACCCTACAAAATGAAAAATGTATATATATTTGAGAATCCGTTTTAATTCATTTTACAACATGATTTGCAAATACAATACAAAGTTACGATCTCCCCTCCAAACCTGCAAGTTAATATAAACTGAAAGCTGTTTCATACCGCATTTTGGCATCCTATCTTCTTGTATTTACAATCAATTTCTGTTAAAGGACAGTGATCACGAATATGAGTCAAGAGCTAAAAAAAAAAGATAGAGAAGATTTAGTCTAGAGCGAGCAGCCAGACAAACCCCCCCTCGTGCCTAGCGAAAAGAAATCATTCAGGGTCTCAAAATTACTCCTTAGATTTCGTATTTTATGAATCAGGAAACTGAATTTAGAGAAAAAATTTAAAAATGTTCCCTATTAGTCTAAGGCATTCCCCAGCAAAATTCAACGGAGCAAACTTCCTTGAAGGGATCGTTACGGTGTTATGGATTGCTTTCCTGTCATGGAGCAATCAAGATTAATTTCTGGCGGGCAGACTCAAGGCAGAAAATAAAGACCTTAATGCCCTCTGACTGATGAAGCCAGGAAAGTATTCAAAACAGTATTGCACGTTCTTTGAACACTAAAGCACGGAAAGCCTCCAATTGCTCAAATAAAACTAAGCACTATGTCCCATGCGGGCTGTGTGCATGAACTTTCAATTAAACTCTCGTGAGAATTACTGAGAATCCCTGAGAATATTACATCTTACCTTTTCTCGTGGAATATTACTCCGATCACAAATGTTGGTACATTGAACCGGAAACTTTTGACAGACGTTATGATGTTGCTGAAGAAAATCGAAAATAAGTTTTTATAGCTAAAGTACTTTCAAAATTCCCCGTCTTATTAAAATTATGACCAATAAGGATAGGTTGTTGTACGAATATTTTCATCAGTGAGGGATCAAAGTTTTTGAACCCGACATTTAAGCTCATCTTTAGTAAAATGTTTCTGTGTAACAATTTTATATCGAATAAGAGAAGATACCGAGAGCTCAACAAAATCTTGACTTAATAAAGACTGAAAGTCGTCACCACTTTTCCACTTTGGGTGAAAAGCAAAAGTTTGAGATGCTGCCCTTGTAGAAGCTGTACAAGGAACATAATTTTGTTAACAAACCTGTTTGTTTTTCACGATAAATGATCTTCGACAATATCCACAACTAACTTCCCTCCAGACACATTCCGTTATCTTGTGATTGTTCATATCTCGCCTGGTGAGCTTCTCTTTACATCCTTCATTTGGACACTCCACCACTTTGAACAGGCATTCTGACTGATGTTCCTTAAATCACAATTTATCAAGAATAAACACCAATGTAATCATTAATCAATCTGCTAAGACATACAACAGGCAAAAGAAAGTAAGGGAGACTTGATTGAACGTGAAACAGTCGGTTAACTGACGGTTTAGGATCTAAGAAAAGAAATGTGAGATTTACGTATGACTTATTGATAATAATGATATCCCTAAAATTAGGGATAAATATTAAATAAACGTCTAATATGATAAGCGAATAAAGGGGGTAAGTTTCTAAAGAAACTGTGGTACTGCGTCGGTGGGAGAGTATAGCAGGTAATTTAGTGTTAACAACTGAGTTGAAAACGTAAATTGGCCACCGTAAAGGGTAAAAAAGCTGACGTTTCGAGCGTTAGCCCTTCGTCAGTGATAAGCACCTATAAGGGTAGATAGTAGATATTAGGAAAATCTGTCATGTCACGCGCAAACTGCTGACTATGACACCGCAGATTGAAAATGGTAAAACAACACCGCTGTCCACTCCAGACCTTTACTATTGTGCAAGAAATTGTCGAAGTCTTATCATGTTGCCTCAGTGATTAAGAGTAGCGGGAATAAGCGCAACGCTTGCTTATTATTTAGGAGACAAATTACAATGCTTAAGAGATTTTTACATTTTTGGGATTAACTGCAAATGAGGTGATGGAGAACGCCCTTACGTGGATTTGACGTAAATATAATACCTGCACAGCTCGGAGTTCTCCCTTCCAAGGACACCCAACATGAGGGCATTTCACCTTGAGATCCCGAATTTTGCGATGACAAGCGACATCTGGAAATATCTGACAACCCAGACACAAGCATATTCATAAGCAACACATTCTAATCAGGTTACACTGATGTCAACAAGATAATGCTTAATTACGATCTTTCACTCTTCAACAAAGGCGTGGAGGACTTGAAAGAAGATATAAAAAGAATGAGATCTTGAGCGAGAAAAAAGAAAAAGAAAAAAATGGCGTCAGTTTTTGCTTGTAGCATAAAAAGAACGGGCAGTGTTTAAATGGACTGGCGGTATTAAAATAAAACTATAATGCACTATTACAAGATGGATTTCCCAATTCTCCAGCTTCTACGCAAAATTTTCTGGCTGAATTTACATGGCCGGAGCTTTTTTCCCAATTCAAATCAAGGGCATACGTTTTGTACTCTACTTGAAGATAATTAAGAAAGGAAACGCACTTTCTATCGGCTTACCGGCGCAATAACCCGCGCAGGATGTAGGAAGAACCTCCGCTAGCTCGTGATTTACAAACTTTTCTCATGTTCTTCCAACATCCCGAGTAAGTTGTTAAGCTGTTAGACTAATAGAAATGCAGTCTGTTGCTTCCAAATTAACTTCAATTCTCTGTGGTTTTACCCTTCGGAAAACGCCGAATTGAGCACCATGCCGAAGAGAGTAAGACGCTTAAATTATGACTGATTATGCAATCGGAACCATGCGGTTACTCAATCTTTTTCACGCAAGATGCGGCTTCGTCGAGTTGCTCTTGCTGCAAAGGCTGTCCTTTTGGTAACATACTTTGTTTGATGCTGAATTCTTGTCTAATCTTTAGGCTACTCGTCCTACAAATATTCAAAACAGCCCTAAAACGCTAACATCCCCAAATGTAACGTTGCCTAAATTGAGTACTGCGGGTCTCCTACAATGATTATTACCATTCCTGAATTATTTCATTGACGGTCATGCCAGGTTGTGAAAATGGTAAGAGAAAATAGAAGGTAAATTGAATGCATAATACCCATCACTACCACGTTGTAATCACACAGCAGTGGTAGTGTGTGATTCAAACAAAAATTACGAAAACCTCGGTTTTGATAAAAACGATCTGCGATTGCTGATTATCAAAAGCGCTTACAAAAATATCAAATTATGAGACAGAGCCATTCGTAACTTGTTGCTTCAGTTGCAAAATCCTTCGCTATGTCCCTATATAAAGATGTCAAAACTTAAAATAAGATACAATGTAAGAGCTCAACCATTAACTCCAAAATTTGTAACTTTATGTCAAGTAAGGCAAGCTTCATTATTCCCAGCTGTCAGAATAACAGGCTGACGAAAAACAATAACAATATTACAACAGAAGCAGATTGTCGAAGAAAAGAGCTAGAGAGTTCTAAAATAGGATAGGAAATCCACAGATCAGCTGTCTGTATCGAGTCCGAATAGAGTGCGAGACTTGATTTCAATCTTGATTAACTGTGCACTTTCTGTGCGTGCCCAAATTAGTACGAGACTTGAGCAATCTTACTATAGCTAGATATGTGCGTTTTCTGTGCGTGCCGAATAGAGAGTGAGACTTGTAGTCAACCTGAATTGACATATGCGTTTTCTGAGTGCGCTGAACAGAGTGCAAGAAGTCATTCACACTTGACATGCCAGTTTCGTGCGTGCCGAATAGAGTACGTGTGTTGTAGTCAATCTTGCTTGACATGTGAGTTTTCTGAGCGTGCCGAATAGGGTACGTTTTCTGTGTGTGTGGCCTCGACGTCAGCCATACTTAATATGTGCGAAACTTAAGGCAATCTTACTTGACATGTGCGTTTTTGTGCGTGTCGAATAAAGCACAAGACTTGTAGTCAATCTCACTCGACATGTGCGTTTTCTGTGCGTGCTGAATAGAGTGCGAGACTTGAGGCAATTTCGCTTTACATATGCGTTTTTGTGCGTCTCGAATAGTGAGCGAGACGTTTTCAATGTTAATTGACATGTGCAATTCTGTGCGTGCCGAATAGAGTACGAGTGTTGCGGTCAATCTCACTGGAAATGTGCGTATCTGTGCGTGCCGAACAGAGTAAGTAACAGTAAGTCCGCCTTACTTAACATGTACGTTTTGTGTGCGTGCCGAATAGAACACGATACTTGTAGTCAATCTCATTTGACATGTGCGTTTCGTGCGTGCTGAATAGAGTACGTGTGTTGTAGTCAATCTTGCTTGACAAGTATGTTTATATGCGTGCCAAATAGTGTGCGAAACCTGAGGCGATCTTACTTAACATGTGTGTTTCGAGAGAAGTCGAAATTTTAGTTAAAGCGATATTTTACAGATATATTTAGGAAGTACTCGCCGAGAAAGCGATAAAGTTCCTATTCATGGAACGGGAAAGCTGTGACAAGGATATACCTATGGGTAAAGCACTACGTGAGGACAAGGCGTTAAACACCGTTTTCTTTCAAAAAAATAGAATGAGCTGCTTCCAAAATTAAAACATCCACCTGTGGTAGTTAAAGAAGTGAGAGGTAGATTCGATTTCATATCAAATAAAGAGATTTTTGGAGACAACTCTTAGAAAAATAAGATATTATGACGTCGCTTACCTAGCGATGGTACTTCTGAAGATATGGTCACGGTGATACTCGCAGTAAAACAGAAAACTAATATTAATTATGCATGCACTCTTCTGGCATCCTGATAAGTTCTTAGCTCGTTTGACAAAAAATATGCGAAGAGGATCGCCCGCAAATAACTGACGGGATTCTTACTATAGATAAAAACAGCTCAAGTCAGTCCCACAAGGGGAGAGATATGAATTGTTGATGCGTTGAAAAGTCATTATAATCCTGATAACGTACGGTATTAGACAAAACGAAATCGTTGGCAGAGTACTTTTAGGTTCGCGGGTAATTTCTTTATCGGCTATCACGTTCTTTACCAATTCAAACGTTTGTTAACTTTGGGGAATATTACGATGTTATCTTTTCCTAATATTTGTATTATCTCTCCCTTGAAAATTTATTTCGATTACATTTCATAGCCATTTGTTACAATAAAGAACATTATCATTAATTTATCGTTTTGTTGTCCTTATTTTGTTGGCAAAATTGTCGCTACCTAAATTTAAATAACACTACTTGAATATTAGTTAATCAGGGTAAGAATTTCGAGACCCGCTGTACTCAATTTACGCAACGTTACAATGAGGGATCTAAGCGTCTAGTGGGCTTTTATGACTCTTTGTGAAACGAGTAGCCTAAAGATTAGTCAAGAATTCAGCGTCAAACAAAGTATGTCACCGAAAGGTCAGCCTTTAAAGCGAGAGCAATTCGACAAAACCGTATTTTGCGTGACGAATACTGAGTGACCACATGGCGTCAATTGCATTGTCAGTCATAATTTATGCGTTGTGCTCTTTTCGGCATTTTACAGGCACCCATTTGACGGAGAATGCGTTTCGAGTTGTAAGTTAAATGCTTAAGGATTTGTTCACCGAGCGCAGAACGTGGAATCGCTAGTTTGCGTGACCCGCAAGTATGAAGACATGGGATATCATTACCTTATCACGTGAAAGAGGCTGTCTGTCTACAGGACATTTCGGAGAATGGCCTCTGAGGGAAGGAAATTTGCAACATCAGTCAAACAAAAGAATCAGACAACAAACAAAATCTTTAAAAATCGGTTATCGCGTGTATTATTTATTATAAAGTCATCACTGGGCCATATCTTGTTGCGGAATCCATAATGATAGACTTATAGCATATAATTAACATTTGCATTTAAAAGACAAATTGTAATTAGTTTCAGTCGATTCATGTTTAACAAAGTAAACGAGAAAGATCAAATCATTCGATGACCCTCTTAGACGCGCTTGTGCTGAAGCAATCGAAGACACTTAAAAGGCAGCCAACAAATATAGCTTTGCGTCGCATTTATAAGTACTCACACCAAACTCGAACCAGTTTGAATTGTTTTATGCCGGATAAAGCTATCTAGCAGTTATTTCTATTTAGCTAAGGCACACTATGATACCCCTTGGAAAGTGATTCAACCGGTCAATATCGTAATTCAACTTTCAGATAACCTTAATTGTTTTCAGTTGTAGCTTGTTTCGACATACAATGATTCGCCCTTACCTCAACAAACTCTCCAAGCATATGTTACAAAGTCTGTGGCCACATCCTCCGATCTGTATGGGATCTTTCATTGTTAACTGACACACAGGACATTCAAAATCGGGAACTACACTTGTAAACTCAAAATCATAGCCTCCAAGCTCTGGAATATTCTGACCCGCCGCCATTGTGATCTGGGTTTCAGAACGAAGCCGGAAGAGAGAATTAGGTGTGCGCATGTGTGACTTTCAGAGTAACAAACCTAGTTCCCAAACTCTCTGAGACTCAAATTAGGCCCTCTGACTTTAGAACTCTGACTCCAGCACTAGGAAAAATCCCAACATATATTCAATATTTGTGAGACAAAACACGCATTAACAGATCAAAGAACAACAACAGAGGCGGGGCATGGGGGAGCACTGCACAAAACTAATCTGTACTGAGTACCAACTGGCACAGCGTGCTGAGTCGAGAGGGAAACAAGAAAATGGGAATTTTCTAAAAAAGAAATTTTAGGAAATACATAGAATACTAAGCCTGGGGTAGAATAAAACCCCCGAGCAAAGTGTGCAACATCCACAGGAGTGCTCTGTCTGTGTGTATAACTGAGCGAGAAACCAATGTCCCTTTAATTGCCTAACAAAGAAAATTAATGAAGGTTGTCCGCTTTGAGTAAACAAAGCCTCCACTATGCCGAGGGGCTTATAGCAAGCGACTAAAGCCAACTGCAGCCACAGTGCACTTGCCACTGCTTTCCTGTATCGCCACATGTTCAGTGGAGTTTCATGAAAAATTGTTTGATTATGTTGATCATACTGTGGATGAAGTACTGTCTGTACCTGCGTTTGATGTTAACAATGACTGAAGAAGATCCAGGTATAATTGAAGACGGATATCAATACACAAAGAGGAATCGCTACATAGTTGCACCATACTGAGATGAGAGAATTCCAAAAATACTGATCGCAGCATTAAGAAAGCATACGAACTAAATTACAGATGTAGCGACAACTGTACGCTTTAGGGCCTGTTTACATGGAAGTGGGAGCCCAGGTAGGTGAGGTAACCCGCCCGTTCATATAATCTCTTATTTTATCTTAATCGTGTTTACAAGATAGATGGGGTGACCCGTCTAGGCGGGTTGGCAGGGTTAACCTACTCAGTAGATCGGGCAGCTGAGATGACTGCAGCAATGACGCCACAATATCACTATAGTACACTAAGCTTAAGGTTTATGCAGACGGTCTTAACTATGAGGGTTCAAACTGAAATTAGATTTGTGTAAAACATTTCCTGATCCAAAAAGTGATTTGAATCAAAAACCAGATAACTTGCAAGGGAAAACTTATATTAAAAACATAAACAAAAACTTATATTAAAAACATAAACATAATCCCATTGCTCTTTCGAACATCTGGAATTCAGGGCTACGAAGTATTTTGTCCATTTAATTGTCTTGTACCGTCCTCCTTCATCCAATGTGTCACTGTTTTTTGATGAGTTTGCTAGCTATCTTGCCCATATAGTGACAGCATCAGGCTATTTTATGATTGCTGGTGACTTTAACTTTCATGTTGATTCTCAAAATAATGCTGGTCGGCGATTTACTGGCCATTCATTTAACCTTCGCCAGCATGTAAATGATTCTACGCATAAGACCTCGTTATCACTAGAGAGGAACAATCTTTCATCAAGAATCTCAAGAGTCTTTGACCCTGCATTTTCTGATCATTTTATGATCCGGTGTAATCTGGATTTTGTAAACATGTTGCTCAAGATCAAATGTTATCTTTCCGACGTTTACGTGCCATTGACATGTATAAGTTCTCCTCTGACTTGGAAGACTCTGCGCTAATTAGATCACCTCTAAATGATGACCTTTCATTAGCTGTTGATCAATTCAACTCCACTCCGCTGCAATCTATGATCGACAATCATGCCCCAATCATTCGTAGGTCTGTTACCCTTCCCCTTATGCGCCATGGTTTACGGATGAAATCAAAGTTGCAAAGAGAAAGAGAAGAAAACTGGATAGACGATGGCGCGCGCATAACACCGAAGCTAATCATCTATTATACACCGAACATTCTCGTGAGGTGAATGACTTGATTCGTTGTGCAAAAGAAAACCAATTTTCATATATAATTGAAAGCAACCAAGGAGACCAGAAAATATTATTTAAAGCAGTTAATAATTTTTTATACAGGAAACCAATAGTACGTTATCCTTCTGTGGGTTCGGATATGGCTATAGCTGAAAAGTTCAAATCATTCTTTATTGACGAGATACGACGTATACGCGATAGTTTACCTGTTCATAGTTTCCGAATGTCCCTTCCTTGAATAACTCTGCGACTCAGTCCCGGTCCTGTGAATTTGCGACTTTTCAACGTGTTTCTACCGACCTTATAGCTAACTTTATTAAATCCTCCAGAGTGAAAACTTGTGCTCTCGATCCCTTCCCAGATTATGCGCTAACTTAATGTTTACCAAGGTTGTTACCAGTCATAACTGATATTGTAAATCGTTCCTTAGATGAGGCTCTTATACCAAACTTACTCAAAACTGCCTTGATTATTCCATTGTAAAAGAAAACTAATTTAGATACTGAAGATTTTTTAAGAATTTTCGTCCTGTTTCTAACCTTCCGTTCGTCTCTAAATTGATTGAGAAATCGGTTGCGGTACAACTTGTGCAGTATATTGATGACAACAACCTTGATGAGAAATTACAATCTGCTTACAAGAAATTGCATAACACTGAGACTTCCCTTCCGGAGAGTTCATGACGACATCTTATGTACTGTGGATCGTGGCTGTACTGTTGTTTTATTACTGCTCGATCTTTCTGCAGCATTTGACACGGTCAACCATGGTTTATTACTTCACAGACTTAATACTCGGTTTGGTATCAAAGGCAAGGTTCTTGCTTGGTTTAAGTCTTATCTCACAGACCGAAGTCAATTTGTTGGCATAAATGGATCAAATTCCTGTCACTCTGATTTGATTGTTTGGAGTTCCCCAGGGATCTGTTCTAGGTCCGATTTTGTACTTATTGTATACGTCTCCTCTCGGCGACATTATAAGAAGACATAATATGAGCTTCCATTTCTATGCAGATGACTTTCAGATTTATTTTTCGCTTGACTGAGTTTCATCAGTTACTACTACGAGAATCGAAGCCTGCCTACAAGATATTGGAACTTGGATGTCATTGAACAAGCTTAAAGTAAACGATGATAAGACTGAGCTTTTGGTCATCGGATCGGGTAATTTGTCTGCTTCTCAGCTTCCTTCGTTTACAGCGACTGCCGGTTCTGTTATACAGCCTTCGCACTCTGCCAAGAACATAGGTGTAATCTTTGACAATAAGTTAAATATGGAACGTCAAGTAAATTGTAAATCTGCATTTTTTCACATCCGGAATATTTCTCGGACTAGAAAGTTTTTGTCAGTTAGTAGTACTAAGGCGTTATTACACGCCTTCGTCACATGCAGATCAGACAACTGTAATTCTCTGTTATATGGTCTTCCGAAACGTTTAGTTCATAGATTGCAATTAGCCCAGAATTGTGCGGCATGGCTGATCTTATGTGGTCGCAAGCATGATCACGCTACTTCTTTACTGAGGGAAATGCACTGGCTCCCCGTGGAGTAGAGGATTATTTTTAAAATCTTATTTTTTGCTTTTAAAGCTTTAAATAATTTATGCCCTAGTTATATCAGTGACTTGTTAGAAACTTATAAGCTTATCAGGTCTATACGATCATCGAGTAGGAATTTGTTGGTGATTCCTCGCTCCAAGTTGAAATCTTATGGCGATCGCGCCTTTTCTGTCTCTGCACCTAAGCTGTGGCATGACATTCCTGAAACCATAAAATGTAGTGTAGATCTTAACGCTGTTAAGCGTAATCTTAAAAATTATCTTTTTAAGCATTATTTTTATGAATGATTACCTTTGATTGTTATTTTTATTTTTTTCTTTGATTGTGAAGCGCCTTAGAGCTTTTGGCGCTATATAAATTGTCATTTATTTATTTATTTATTTATTTATGAACCACCCACGTCCAAATCCTACTATATGCTCTGGGTAAACACAACTGAAAGGGAAGAGAAACCATGAGCCTTGGAAAATTGTATGAAAAAATCAGAGAAAGAAGCGCATCCTTGTGACATCAAGACAATGATTGATGAGCGTAACGTTTTCCAAAAATTGATATACATTTGGTTTCTTTTTTCATTTCGCTATTTCATTAACTGTATTCATCCTTCATATTGACAACTTGTATTGTTGTAGACTGACAACCAACAATACATACCTTTTATCAAAGTAATTATGAGCTTTCATAGATTTAACTGGCAGGTTGTTACATTCATGGAAAATCAAATATTTACCACTATCAATTCTATGGTTTTGTCATGAATACACGATTCAAAGATGCCCAACACACAATTATTTCTGTGAGCATATATTGCAGTTATGCTAACAATGCAATACACGTTATTTTCAATCTTCCTTTACTTCTTCATCTACTCAGTTTTTGAGCTGGTGAGCTTTTTAGAGCGAATGGTTTCACTTGCATGTAAGAAATTCAGATGGGTATTTACGGATACGAAATTTTACATAATTTATTTTGTTTTGCTATATTGTCGTTAATCGATAAGAATTTAAAGATAGAGACAAAACTTTTGAATCTGTAATACATATTTCGACAGAAACTTCTGTCATCTTCAGTTAATTAATGTACAAAGCATTTGTTGATGTTATCATTTTTCCTCTGTTATTGAAAACTCGTCCCAGACAGCTTAATCTTAAATTTTTTGCGGACTTATTTTAGGGTGGAGGTGCCTTTGGGTAGAGTAAGAACTTTTTCTTTGCTTTTTATCTGCACTTGGTTATCAACACGCGTCTAGGTTTCTGCTAACTCAACAGTTGTCCTCAAAGGCTACCTGCGCTTTTCATAAATTTCTTATATTGAAGTGTGTAACGGTTATTTGACTCGGAACCCGGGAAGCAATTGGTTAACTTCAGATCTAGGCCTTTTCGATCAAAGTGAACGAGAGACCATGAAGTTGAGTCACATAAAAATGTTGAAAAGCTGTTGACGGCGGGATAAGCTTACAAGCTAATTATGATGACCGACGAATGAACACCTGCATCAAAAGAGATTGCAACAAGAGTAAGATGCAATTCTTTAATACCATACGTTTGTAAAATCTTTGAAATTCTACGAGCCTTATGACAAGCTGTGTTAACTTATGTTAACTTCTATTGAATTTACAAACAAACGGACCAAGGAGTGGTTGCTGTGATTGGTCGACAAAATATCATATGAGTAGTGAACGAACATCTCAAGATGGTAGACAAAGACTGTTCTGACTTTTCTTGTTCTTTCACATTGGAAGCAAAGAAACAGCAGCCACATTACTGTTATCGTCATCTGTAACACTCAATGACGTCACAAAACTCAATGAAGAGGCCTCTACCTGGTGCACTGAGGGTTAATACAAAAAACAAAAAATATCTGTTGTCATTTTTAATAAATCAAACCGAAAACAGATGTGCATGAGTAAATGGAGACGTTACAGAATTAATTCCGTCCTTATCAATATATCATACGCCATCGATGTCATGTGACGTATAAATCAAATAAGAATTTCTGGGATAAAAAAATTATCTTAAGCGAGAGACATAACATTACCCACCAGCTAAAGTATCTTTTTCCCTCACACATTCCGTTGCTCTCACGGTGACTTAAACAACTCGGTAATTCTGAAAGAAGAAAAAAAAAACTTTCAGTTACCTAAGGTAAGAGAAAATCATTATAAAAAGGCGACTCTGTTTTACTACTAAAAAACACACTAACCAGTTGTTTTAATCTAAATGCAGGTCTAGTTTTACTATGAATGAGGGGAGAACCTTTTTCCACAAACCCTCATCATGAAAGGACTACGTTTCGATCTTGGGGCGGGTTATCTCGGTATTAAACCTCCATGAGTACTCTTGTTTTATTGCCTTCAGAATACAATTTCATGATGCCTATCAATGTTAGTGCTTTAAGACAGCTCCCTAGACCAAAGCGTATAAAATAGCTCTTCTGAACCAAAGGTACTTGATACAGTCTTTTTAAAGTCTCAAGTTCACGAACTTACTCACTTTTACTACGAGCAATAACTTTCTCTTAATTTTATCAGTACATTTCAATGTTCATAGATCGATATTCACCTTCACACGGATCTAATTCTACGCCGATGAAATCAAGTACACGTCCGTGTACAAGTACAGGTCCGACGTACTTGACTGTTCCTCGAAGTTTCCTAAACCTTTGAAAAAACAATACCTTCATACCTACTTCAGTATAATGGATTGATTTAGGCTTGAAGCCCTGTTTCATAGTATCACCTGTAATAAATAACAAAAACAATAGATAATTAAAATGACCACAATACTAAATACATCACGATCATCAATTAGATTTCATTTAAGGCCGGCATAACCCAGTAGTTTTACTCGGAGTTCAAATGACTCAGCTCTTCGTAACGTTAGCTTATGAGCGAATCTACACACCAGTACCCCCTTCCACCCCTCAAAAAAATAATCTTACCAAATATTTTAATAAAGTCCGGGTATAACGCGCGCTGTCATTGATTGAAACAGCGTGTTCTACCAGAGTATAGAACATAGAGCAAGAGAAATGAATAAAGGGGTAAGTTTCTAAAGAAACTATGGTGCTGCGTCGGTGGGAGAGTATAACATGTAATTTGGAGTTAACAACTGAGTTGAAAACGAAAATTGGCCATCCTAAAGAGTAAAAAGGCTGACGTTTCGAGCATTAGCCCTTCGTCAGAGAGATTGAATCCGGCGGAACAAGTGAGTCGGCAAATAGAAGGACTAAGGGACTTGTCAGAAATTAGCAGGGGGGGAGGGGGGGGGGAATTCTAAATTTGGGTTCGGAAATTAGGTGACCCATCCCTGCAATGGGAGTGAAATTTGCTAACCCTCCCCTTGAGCTTGGCCTAAAATATCATGACCCTCCCCCTCTTGTATAAATGATAAAATCTAGTTCTTGCAATACACTAGGGTGCGTCAGTATTATGAAAACTCAAAATATATTTCTAATCTGTTCTTTGTCATGCTACATACATACATTTTCGATGACAGCATTAAGAGTCCGACTGATCACTCGACTCTCCTATTTCTCCCAATACAAAGTCTTCATCACTAGAACAAGTGGGTAATGCCTCATCCCCTTCATCTACCTCACATTCATCATGATCATCCACCTCTTCCAAATAAAGAACTTCCTTTTTCTTCTGTGGGTGAACCTCTACATGATCACGGGCATATATTTGCATGACCCTCCCCCTTTTAACTGCCCATTTTTCATGACCCCTCCCTTTTCTGAGGCTCAAAAAGTTGTGACCCCCCCTCTGTTTCCACCCCCCCTCCCCCCCTGCTAATTTCTGACAAGTCCCTAAACAAAGGTTTGCAACATGTCAAGCGCCGTAATTGGCGTGATTATAACGTAAGCAGATACGAAAATCCTCAAAGAAAAAGAAATTGACATTCCGAGTTTTGAAGGTTTTCACACTCAGTTAGATTGCAAGCTTACATACGGTAATAAAAATCAAAACACAGTTGACACTCGTGTAGTACATATAATTTCGTGTTCAAAAACAAAACAGAACAACACGGGAATGATAAAAAAATATAGCCAAACTGGCATAACTGTTAAAATTCATCAATCATGACGGTGTCAGAGCGACTGCAATTATGCTGAGGTCCAACACGGCTGGCTCATAGTGGCGATCTTCGGTCATCGCGGTGAAGCAAGCCTCAGAAATTACATCGGCCGCCCTTCAAGTGAACAAATAAGAGCTTGCTCTGGTATCCTTTCCGATGCGTTCAGTGGAAGGCTACATCACTCAAAGCAGCCGAGTTTTACGACGCCGTCATCCCGATCAATCTTTATATTCCTGTGATTTCGGTTGTTGCTCATTCATAAAACATACGCCTTGAGCAGTATGTTTTCTATCTATCATGGAAAAAACTCGCGTGTTTTTATGAGCCACAATTCGGCCGGATTTCACCGAACATTTCACTTTCAGATTCTGTATTAGAGACTAAATTACTTTAGGCAACAGTGTTGGATTCGACGTGCCAAACTATTTCAGTTTGTAAACTACTCAAGATTGTAAACTTTCATGGTTTGTGAACTTTAATGGTTTGACATTTTTGACAGCTTTAGTCTTGTTCAACCAATCAGATTAATTGAACCATTCTATCAAGGATTCTGATTGGCTTATTGTAGCTTCCTTTAAGAGAGTATAGAGCATGCTGACGACACTGTTGATCGATTTGGAAAGAAAGTTTGTTTTAAAAAATAGAAAGCAATGAGTGGGGAATTTAGCGGATTCTTTATCATAAAACAAATAGAGAAGCCTTGACTCCGCTCTGTTCTATCGTAAGGCACGTGGGAAGCGGCTCGACTGCGTCTCGTGTGTCTCTCTACATTTCTTTCGTGCTTTAGCCGCTTCCTACGTGCTTTACCTTGCGAGTAATAATGTTTTAGAGTGTGATTATCGGTGAGACTTCCATTTTATCTACCTATAAAACGCACGCAACCATTTCTCTATTCACTCTGACGGAGGGTTACCGGTCGAAACGTCAGCTTTAGAAATTCTTTACGGTGGCCAATTTATGTCATCAACTCAGCTGATAAAACTGACCAAGATATCTTATTATACCCCCCATCGACGCAACGCCAAAGTTTCTATAGAAACTTACCCTCTTTAACATAGGCATTGGTTGCCCCTATCTTGTTTGTTTGGTCCTTCGTTTGTTTGGTCGCGGTTGGGTCCACCACTGCGGCTTGATATTGAGGCTGGCTTCTCAGAGGTTCTAAGATGGCTATCTGCTGTGACTGTTCTGTATTTTTGGCCACCAATCTTTCGATCTGCTGTGACTGATCATTCAACTGTTGTGACTGATTATGCAACTGCTGTGACTGTTCTGTATTTTTGGCCACCAATCTTTCTATCTGCTGTGACTGTTCTGTATTTTTTGCCACCAATCTTTCTATCTGCTGTGACTGATCATTCAACTGTTGTGACTGATTATTCAACTGCTGTGACTGATCCTTGAATTTGGATGTCAATTGCTCAATCTGCTTTGACTTTTCTTTAACCTGATTCTGAGTGATCTCAAGGCTGCACAGAGCTAGGTTCAAGTGGCTTTCCATGTGTGATTCTAAGTGAGATTTCGTTCTTTTTCTTGGAAACTGAAAAAAAGACGATGTGGTCATTAAACTCTTTTAATACAATCCAAACATTAAATTTTTGTTAATTATTGATCTACTTGTTCCTTCCAGAAATAAACAGTTTGATTCAACTGCCGCACAGGTTATTAGGAATTTTTTAAACCCTACAAAATGAAAAATTTTTACATATTTGACATTCCATTTTAATTCATTTTACAACATGATATGGAAATACAATACAAACATACGACCTCCCCGCCAAACCTGCAATTTAATATAAACTGAAAGCTGTTTCATACCGCATTTTGGCATCCTAAGTTCTTGTATTTACAATCAATTTCTGTGAAAGGACAGTGATCACGAATATGAGCCAAGAGCTAAAACAAAAAGATAGAGAAGATTTAGTCTTCTGTGAGCAGCCACAGGAATCCTCTCTCGTGCTTAGCGAAAAAAAATCATTCGGTGTCTCAAAATTACTCCTTAGATTTCGTAATGTATGAATCAGGGAACTGAATTCAGAGACAAAATTTAAAAATGTTCCCTAGTAGTGTAAGGCATTTTACTGCAAAGTTTAACGGAGCAAACTTCCTTGAAGGGATCGTTACGGTGTTATGGATTGTTTCCCTATTATGGAGCTACCTAGATTCAATTGTGGAAGGCCCATTTAAGGCAGAAAATGACGACCTTCATGTCCTCTGACTGAAGCCAGGAATATATTCAAAACAATAGTGCATGTTCTTTGACCATTTGAGCACGGAACGTCTCCAAATTGCTCACATAAAACAAGACTTAGCCTGTGACGTTTCAGATAGAGCAGCAATATGTCCCATGCGGGCTGTGTGCATGAACATTCAATTAAACTCTCGTTCGAATTACTGAGAATCACTAACAATATTAAATGTTACCTTTTCTCGTGGAATATTACTCAGACCACAATTGTTGGCACATTGAACCGGAAACATTTGACAGACGTTATGATGTTGCTGAAGAAAAATCGAAAAGAACTTTTTATAGCTAATGTACTTTCAAAATTCTCTCCGTCTTATTAAAATTATGACCAATAAAGACAGGTTGTTGTACTGACGAAATTTATGAAGTAAAATACCCACTTTTTTTATCAGTAAGGGATCAAAGTTTTCGAACGCAACATTTAAGCCCAATTTAAGTAAGATGTTTCCGTGTAACAATTTTATATCAAATAAGAGAAGATAGCTAGAGCTTAAGAAAATCTTGACTCAATAAAGATTGAAATTCGTCGCCACTTTCAGATGCTACCCTTGTAGAAGCTATATAAGAAACACATTTTTGTTAACAAACCTGCTTGTTTTTCACGATAAATGATCCTCGACAATATTCACAACTAACTTCCCTCCAGACACATTCCGTTGTCATGTGATTGTTCATATCTCGCATGGTGAGCTTCTCTTTACATCCTTCATTTGGACACTCCACTGCATTGAACAGGCATTCTGACTGATGTTTCTGAAATCATTATTTATCGATAATAAACTGTAATGTAATCATGATCCAATCTGCTAAGACATACAACAGGCTAAAGAAAAGAGAGACTTGATTGACAGCGAAACAATCGGTTAACTGACGGTTTAGGATCTACGAAAAGAAATGTGAAATTTACGTGTGACTTGTTGATAATAATGATATCCCTAAGACTAGAGATAAATATTTAATAAACGTTTAGTATAATAGGCACCTATCAAAGATTATCAGACAGGAAGAAAATCTGTCATGTTGCGCGCAAACTGCTGACCATGACACCTCAGATTGCAAATACCAGAATAACACCGCTGTTCAGTCCATATAGTTACTATTGTGCAAGAAACTGTTGAGTTGAGCTATATATGCTTCGTATAACATCATGTCTTGCTGCCTCGATGGTTAAGAGTAGCAGGAATAAGTGCAATGCTTGCTTATTATGTAGGAGACAAATTAAAATGTTTGAGATTTTTAATTTTTGGGATCAACTGTGAATGAAGTGATAGAGAACGCCTTTACGGTGAATATGACGTAGATACATTACCTGCACAGCTCGGAGTTCTCCAGTCCAAGGACACCCAACATAAGAACATTTCACTTCGAGATCCAGAATTCTGCGATGACAAGCGACATCTGGAAATATCTGATAACCCAGACACAAGGATATGTTTTGTACTCTACTTGTAATAATTAAAGACAATTCTCCTTTTCCAGCATATCTCCCAATGAACCGTGATCAATCACAGGCATTGGTGAGTAGAAGATAATTAAGCGATGGAACGCACTTTCTATCGACTTACCGGCGTAATAACCCACCCATGATGTCGGGAGAATTCGAGAAACGTTTGTCAATCACTTGCCTCCACCAGCTTGCGATTTACAAACTTTCCTCGTGTTCTTTCAACATCCCAAGTTGTTAAGCTGGTAAACCAATAGAAAATGCAAACTATTGCTTCAAAATAAACTTTAATTTTCAGTGGCTTTGCCCTCGAAGAATCTGGCTTATTTTATAAAAACACAAACATTTACCTGAACATGAACGTCGAAGAGTGAAGATCCTACGTCAATTAAAACAAATTTCTGCGTTTGTGACAAACGAAAGAGCAACGTTGTTTCCTACCCTTGTGCCTCAGTGACATGTTTTGTTTTGACTTCATTTTGCAATAGGGGCCACCCATTTGAAGGAAACTGCGTTTCGAGTTGTGCGTTAAAATGCCTAAGGATCTGTTCACTGAGAGCAGAACGTGGAATCGCTAGTTTGCGTGACCCACAAGTAAGAAGTTGTGCGTTATCTTTACCTTGTCACGTGAAAGAGGCTGTCTGTCAACTGGACATTTTGGAGAATGGCTCCTGAAAGAAGGAAATTTGCAATAGCAGGCAAACAACAAAATCAGAAAACAAACAAAATATTAAAAATCGTTCATCGTGTGTATTATGATTATTTACTTTCAAGTCTTGGCGTTTTTCATCGCTGGGCCATATTCTGTCGCGTGAGGAACCCATAATGGTGGACTTTTTGCATGTAATTAACATTTGCATTTAAGTGCCACTCTCGCTAATAGCGGTCCTCTCGACTTCCCGCCCAAAAAAAGTTTTCCTTGATTTTTTGCCCATGAAAAGGGTTTAGGACACATATTTCAATAATAGTTTGATTGATCTCTAATTCTCTTTTTTCGCGTCGCCACAAGCCAAAAATGATTTTTGGCTAGACCCCTTGTGTAGACAGCGATTGAAAGTGTAATTTTCATAGATTTTGTCGAGGGTGCTGCGACTGCAATTATATAGCTCACGGAATTCTCTCTTGCTACAAGTTGCAAGATATATTCAGTCAGTTCACAGACAAAATATGAAAACTTCACTTGAAATCTTATTCATACCAGCGTGATCAGAAGAGAACCTTCCCTTCGACCTTAATTTGCATATTAAAAATTCATCAATTTATAAGAAATAATTCTCGAAATGCAGGTGTAAATCGGGCTAAAAAAACATATCAGTGGATATTTTATACATCAATGAGGTCACTGCTTGTCTCAAACCCGCGGGTATCTCGCTAGATTTTATCCACCAACATCTTGAAAACAACGCAAATCCATGTGTTTACTCAATTACGCACATGTAAAGGTTATTTGCATAATTATGAAAATTGACCAAAATATCTCTTTGACCGTTCAAACTTCGTTTGTTTATCTTCTACGTAAATTGTTTTAGGTTTTTATAACAACTAGATGGAAAATTAATCCCAAGTTGTCTTAAAACGTTGCATAAACGAGATAAGTCGTAACGCTAGCAGGACCAACAAAGTAAACAAAAGCGATCGAAAGACGTTTCCCTTGGATCAGGTCATAATCCACGCACAGAGTGGAGAAGATCAAAGTTAAAGAACACAACTTGGCACTCTGGTCATTGCATATATACTGCGTAGTTTAAAGGTAAATGGAAACAATTAAAATACACGTACGTTTCGGTATTATTTATAAAACAATAGGTGTACACTCTGCAAGAATCCTTGCAGTTTCGATCAAGGTTTAGCACACGGAATGCAATCATCAGGCGTTCCTTTCTGAAAATTTGCTGCCATCATTAAACCACAACGTTCTTGAGGGACGACTCTAACTATTCCTGCGACCATTCAAACCAGTTAGGCAAACCCGGATTGGTGTGTTGCGTGACGCGATTATGCTAAATAGTTCACTTGATATATGACTCGTTTCGCGGGTGTGAAAATTGAACCTAAAAAGTAGTTAATATAATGTTAATTAGAATGGACTGAAGTAAAGGAAATGGGGATGGTATTTGAGTTTGCAATGTTGCACCCACCTCCTCGTCCCCGCCCCACTTCAAAATTCATGAGGGGGGCCATGGTCCCAGCATACCTCTATCCAGCCCCCTCGCTTAAGCTAAGGTTGTGCCCCACGTGCTTGCTTGGCGGAGAGGAGAGTTACTTCAGTTATTCATATGTTTTGAGATATTTATCCCAAAAAAAAATGTCTACTTGTTTCTTGGAAAGCAAAGATTGTAGTGGTTGCGGGCATTTCAGCGGAGTTTCAGCCCCGATATCTCTCCTGGAATGCCAGGACGACGTATCAAGTCATTTAAAGTACTACCACCTATCCAGCAAAATCTTAGAGTACGAGTTAATTTTGTTTCGTTCCGGTCATTTTGGCCTCGAAATGGGAAAATTAAAACAGATGTTTGTTTGTTCTAAACATCGGAACGCTTTGGGAAAACATTGGAAATGTGGTAAAAGTACTTGCCAGCATCCAGAGCACAAAGGAAAATGTGAGGCAGTGAAAGGAGACCGAGTGTTCAACGCCAGATTGGCTAGAGATGTTTTCGAAGTTTACGGAATTATAGTTGCAGTCGGATCACGTGAGTAATATTACTCAATTTCTCGATTGTGAGAAGGCTAGTATCTTTCTAATAATTTATTCGTAAGGACCTATCTGCCCTTGCAGACTGAAATAGAATCGTCTCCATAAAATCATAGGACAACTTTTTGCCATGAAAAATGTCTCTGTTTTTGCATCGGCTTAAAAATTTCAAAGCTGTCAAATTTCGTCAGCGCTTGATCTGCTCGTATGACTGGCCGGCATAATTTGCCAATGGATTCAAACTTGAATTGCCAGGATTCATCTTAAGTCTTTTCAAAGTTTTAAAAATCCACGAGTTTCGCAAGAAAAGACTACTACTGTCTACTCTGGTGGTACCTTTTGTAACAAATGATGGACAAGTTTAACACGGCTTTGTTTATTTAGTCGCTTTAGTCCAGTTTTCACCCGTGGGAAATTTTGTCGGCGGTGCACTGGGAGATTTTCCTGCTTCAGCCAATATTTGTCAAGTCGCGACAAACCATCCACACTTTTAGAAGGTGTTGTTGAAGATAGAAAATGTTTCGAGATAAAAAATTTTTTTGTTGATATGGATCCGGATAGGCCCTAAAAATTTCAAAGGTTAAATTTTGGGCTGAAATTTGAAGCCGTTTTTCAAGGAAAATATAATTAAGTCTTGAAATTCAAATAACACTACTAACCTTTGGAACCAAGAGATAAAATGTTCCGTTATTTGCTCTTGTTATAAGTAATTAGAAGGAAAACTGGAGCGAGAACAAAACCAGGGAAAAGGATGTCCAAATGAAAATTGCAATGAATAAAAAGGAATTTATAAAAAAAAAAGAGAGAGGGAGTAAAAGCCAATTCCTGAATATTACTTCCAATCACCACGAGAACTAGTAAAAAAAATTGCCTCAGTTTCGTTTTGGCGTTTTAATGGCATAACAATATACAACTTAAACAAACAAGGCAGCCGTTTTAAAAAAGATTAAACAACGATGATAGCTGCACCGATAAAGTTCGCATCTAGAGAATATAACAGTTTATAATCTCTTGAATGGCAATGACCATGACGATACTTTTTTCGCGCAATAGGTCAAATTAGGTAAATTATAAGAATAACTTTTCTGTGCACATTTCAGCCATCTGAAGCAGCTGCAGAAAGTTACATAACAGCCGGTTAAAGAATGAGTGGCTCTGGCTAAGAACATCGGGGGAGCAAAAACGGCTTCTAGCCGAAGAAAAGGATTCTTGTGGCATATCATACTTGTCGAGGTACGTATACTGATAACTTTAAATCATGTGTCTAACATGCAAATGAATTGTGAGGCTTAGCGCAATTAGTCCGCATTTGTTTCACTAAGAACGGAATGGGAACTCTCCATTAGTTTACCGACGTTGATAAATGTAATCAAATGTAGGCAAAATCGGCGATGTTTTTTTCTCCAGCTGTAGGCGTCGAAATACACAATCGGGATTCCACTTGGACTCCTGAGCAGTGGCATGAAATGGCTGAGGTTTCGTCAAACGATGACTCATCAGATGAAAAAGAAGTTGATGTGCACGTGTTAAAGGCCTACAATGAGGCTATGACAAGGATTGCTTCACTCACAGAACAAAAAGTTAAACATGTTTCCGTTAGGCTTTCAAAGGAATGGGAAGAAGCAACGGCAAATGAAAAAGCCCTATGTTTAGATCACGTGGAAGAGGCATGTCGCGCTGTTTGCAATGTAATCGCTCCACGAGACAGCGAAGAGTTATTGCAAGCCTTTAAGACCCCGGCAGTAAATGAGGTTTGCTCGGATGACTTGATCACGCTGATAACCGCATACAAACAGGCACCTTCGAAGAACCTGAAAACCCAGATCTTGAGCATATATGCACTGCGCTATTCAGCGAGATTCTTAAAAAAAATTCACGAGCCCTTTGAAAAACTGAGCGATCAACAAATTAAGAAGGCAAGGGCTCATGCCAAAAATGTCGGTGCTGGCTTTAACCTCAACAAAATGCCACACCACAGAGTCCGAATAGACTTGGTGAAACTTGATCATTTTCTGTCTTTTGTAGACCAACCATATTTTTATCAAGATGTGGCCTATGGAACAAGGACTTTAAAACTTGACTCTAGGGATCATCTCGTCATGCCAAATGTCATCAGAATTGTTGGACGATCAACGATGATTGAACAGTATCTTAAACACTGTTGCGAGGAAGATTTCGACCCCCTTGGAAAATCGACGCTTTACAGAATTTTGCAAGTAAGAGAGGCCTCTCAAAGGTGGTCCCTTCAAGGGCTAGACAACACTGCAGTAAGCGGAGCGGAAGGGTTCGAAGCAATGCACAAGATAGTAAAGGAATTGGAGGAGGGTGGGGCAACTGAAAAGTGGTGTGAAGAAGTTCGAAGAACACTGAAGGATGCCAAGCGATACATGAAGACAGAGTATGGGATGCACTGTCAGGAAGATGGTAGTCCTTGCCCTGACCATAGTATGTGTTTTTCTTTAAGTGATCCTCAAAACCCCGAGTTTCAAGGAAGTTGTTCCCATGAACATCAAGTTAGCCGTGATAGTTGCGAAAGTTTGAAATCCGTGATTCAGGCAGTTGGAAAAGAAATTGAAACTCCTTCGATAACTTTTGACAACATATAGAAGAAAGAGGACCTGAAACACGACCACGATGAAGCCAGAGAGGCGATTTTTCAGTGGAAGGCGCATATCATCAGGACTTAGAACCAGGAGAGAATAAAACAGAATTTGCTCACGTCCCTCCTAAAGAATGCCTCCCTTATTGTCATGGACTGGGCCATGAAGTTCATCCAACTGAAATACAGAGAAAAGCAGTCTGAGTGGTTCGGAAAGAGAGGAATAAATTGGCACGTTAGTTCAGTTATTACCAGGAATGCAGAGAACAACGGCCTTGAGATTGTCATATGTTCATCTATTCTAAAGCTGTGCCCAACACTGGTATACGGTTTGCGCAATTCTGGAAAACCTTCTCGGCAACATCAAACAGATCAAGCCTACCGTAAACGAGGTATTTTTGCGATCAGATGGCGCAGGCTGTTACCACAACAATAATCTAATTGCAGCTGCCTCTAACGTTGGCACAAGGAATGGAATCAAGGTGATGAGGTAAGTTAAAAAGGCTTTTTAGATTACAACACGAACACATTCTTCAAAGTTGCATGCGCCTTCCAAAAGCAACTTGATCGACTTCAGAACTAAACTTTCATGCTGTTTCTGTTCATTATAGTAAGTGGTATTTCAGAGCCGACACAAACAAAATAGATCAAAATCTTTTGATAATATACTGCAGGAATGTAATTATCCTCTGAACCCTTGAAACATCGCATACTGTCGTACCCCTGTTTAAAAGAGAATTAAAACGCATTTTTGCTAAACCGCAGTAGTTTACTTATAATTGCTCTATGCAAAGTACAAGTAGCGAATGAATGCTTACCTTTCTCAAAGGACATCCTAGGATAATTCAAGTAGGTTTGTCTATTTACCGTAGTCCTTTTGTTGCCTCTTCTTTAGAATCGTTAGAAGTATAATTTTCATTTTAACATTTTCATGATGAGCAGAATGTGCTGTTAGAGGCAGGAACATACACTGAACTTACGTAGCAACATCTGTATTAGTATGACAGGTATTGATAGATCAGTTATTCTAACTGAGACACTTCCTTTCCTTATTCTAAAGGTATGATTTTTCTGAACCTCAATCTGGCAAGGATGTTTGCGATCGCATCATCAGTCCAATGAAAGGGGCAATTCGTAGATACTGCAATGAAGGCCATAACATTTTGACAGCAGCTGACATGCACGAGGCATTGAAAGTGAGACAAGTGAAGGGATCATCAGCTGCTGTTTGCGAGATTGATAGTAACAGAAAAGAAGTAAAAATTAAGCGCATCAATAATTTCAGCTTTTTTCACAATTTTGCTTATGAAAAGGACGGTCTTCGTCTCTCAAAAGCCTATGGGGTCGGAAAGGGCAAATTAATACCATGGTCAGAGCTTATCCTTGAGAAGCATGGCCCTGTTGTGTTAAGGGAAGTTGGGAATCATGGTTTCTTTGCCATAGCACCACGAGCCATAAAACAGAATCGCAATCTCAGCCAAATTTCCAGCGATAATAAAGACATGCTGTTTCACTGCCCAGAACAAGGATGCTGCTCTGAGTTCACTTCTTCAGAAGAACTCCAAGATCATGTGCACCTCGGGAAGCACAGCGAGATAAAAGCTTCAGAGAGCCTTTACGACAGCCTTAGACGTGACTGGGCCATGAAATTTTCCTCCCTAACGCTTGAATCAAAGATAGCAACACTCGAAGTAACGGGCAAAGTTAAAAGCGAAGTGTGCAAGATGGGCTGGGCTCTTCAGAAAACGCGAGGCAGTGGAACAAGGTTCACGGAGAAAGTGAAAGGGTATCTTTCAAGCAGGTTTCAAACCGGTGAAAGAACAGGCAGAAAAGCCGATCCCGCGCAAGTTGCAGCAGAAATGAGAAAGGCCAGAGAGGCAGATGGTGCAAGAAAATTCATCAGAAGTGAATGGCTAACGAAGAACCAGGTTCAAAGCTAGTTTTCGAGGCTTTCTACTACGAAACGAAGAAGAGCCGCAAAAGATCAAGAGCAGGATGCAAACGACGAAGACGAAGAAGAAAGCGCTTACCTAGAACACAGAGTAAGGAGGTAGCAGATGTTACTTCCGAAATCGGACTTACTCATCCAATATTATTTGATATTTAAGGAAGTTTAAAAATTTATGAAGGCAATTCCTAACTCTGTGCTTCATTTCATTTCATGACTTTCGATATTAAAATTCGTTATCAGAAGTGTAATTTGTGTCTTTGTTTTTGTTACCAACAGTTGCATGGCATGAATTAATTAGCATAGTCACGTCAATATTTGCCTAGCTGGTTTTGATGGTCGCAGAAAAAGGTTAAGTCTGTCGCAAACAACCTTGTGGACTCTAGGAGCATGAAATATTTAATGATGGCGGCAAATTTTCAGAAAGGAAAGCCTGATGATTGCATTCCGTGTGCTAAACCTTGATCGAAACTGCAAGGATTCTTGCAGAGTGTACACGTATTGTTTTGTAAATAATACCGAAACGTACGTGTATTTCAATTGTTTCCATTTACCTTTAAACTACGCAGTATATATGCAATGACCAGAGTGCCAAGTTGTGTTATTTAACTTTGATCTTCTCCACTCTGTGCGTGGTTCATGACCTGATTCAAGGGAATCGTCTTTCGATCGCTTTTGTTTACTTTGTTGGTCCTGCTAGCGTTACGACTTATCTCGTTTATGCAACGTTTTAAGACAACTTGGGATTAATTTTCCATCTAGTTGTTATAAAAACCTAAAACAATTTACGTAGAAGATAAACAAACGAAGTTTGAACGGTCAAAGAGATATTTTGGTCAATTTTCATAATTATGCAAATAACCTTTACATGTGCGTAATTGAGTAAACACATGGATTTGCGTTGTTTTCAAGATGATGGTGGATAAAATCTAGCGAGATACCCGCGGGTTTGAGACAAGCAGTGACCTCATTAATGTATAAACTATCCACTGATATGCTTTTTTAGCCCGATTTACACCTGCATTTCGAGACGAGAAGTCGAGAGGACCGCTCTTAGCGAGAGTGGCACTTAAAAGACAAATTATGATTAGTTTAAGTCGACTCATATTTAAAAAAGTAAACGAGAAAGATCTTATCATTCGATAACTCTGTTAGATGCACTTGTGCTGAAGCAATCGAAGACACCTAAAAGGCAGCCAACAACTATTTCATGTAATATTTGATAGCTTTCCGTCGCATTCACGAGTACTCACACTAAACTCTAACCTGTTTGAATTGTTTTGTGCCGAACAAAGCTATCTAGCAGTTACTTATATATAGCCGAGGCACACTATGATACCCTTGGGAAGAGAATCAATCGGTCAATATCGTCATTCAACCTTCAGGTAAGCTTGATTGTTTTCAGTAGTAACTTGTTTCCGTCAACAAACAATGATAGGCCTTTACCTCAACAAGCTTTCCATGCAAATGTTACAAAACCTGTGGCCACATCCTCCGATCTGTATGGGATCTTTCATTGTTAACTGACACACAGGGCATTCTAAATCATCGGGAACAACACTTGTAAACTCAAAATCATAGCCTCCAAGTTCTGGAATATTCTGACCCGCCGCCATTGTGATCTGGGTTTCAGAACGTAGCCGGAAGAGAAAATTAGATGTGCGCATGTGTGACTTCCATAGAAACAAAACTAGTTCCCAGACTCTCTGAGACTCAAATTAGGCCCTCTGACTCTAGAACTGGGAAAAATCCCCACACATATTCAATATTTGTGAGACAAAACACGCATGAACAAATCAAAGAACAACAACAGAGGCGGGGGATGGAGGAGCACCGCACAAAACTTATCTGTACTGAGTACCAACTGGCACAGCGTGCTGAGTCGAGGGGGAAACAAGGAAATAAGAATTTTATAAAAAAAATGATTTCATGAAATACATCGAATACTAAGCCAGGGGTAGAATAAAGCCCCGGAGCAAAGTGTGCAATATCCACAGGAGCGCTTTGTCTGATGTGTGTATAACTCTGAGCGAGAAACTACCCCCCCTCCACCCCTGCCCCCCTTCCCCAGGGTACGTCATGAAAGACTTTAAAGAGTATTTAGGGGTATCTGAAAGGTGTAAACGAAAAGAACCTTTTTTAATTGAATTATTTGCTGGTAGCGAATATGCCACGCAAGGAAAACACTCGATAGTAGGAGAAGTGTCATAAATAGCTATTGGGTAGACTTAATTTTTCGAAAGACAGGTTCCAGTGTAATTCCTAAATACATCAATAATACCCTTTGAATCATACTTGCTTCCCAAGCAGAAAAGTAGCTGCAAACATTATGAATAAATAAGTCAAATACGCATGTACTTATCTTGAGTTTGAATCGATTATTTCCAGCTGCATCATAATATAATAACCTGAACTTTAAGTCATAAGACTGTCCTGTCCGAAACTATAGTTTTTTGTGTACATTTTTTTCTAATCACGGTATAAACTATTCCTATTAGCTAATTCCCACGAGTTGTCAAACACACCTGAGAGTCATTCATACGCGATTTCCATTTATTTGCATAATACGTGATCTTCTCCTTTACGACTTCAGCAGGTTAATAACTAAATCTTTTACACTCGGTTCGCCGTTATTATTTCTTGACGAGCAAGTAGTTTTTATTATTACTAAGCAAGATGATTTTTCTTCGATATGTTTAATTATCGATTCATGTAAACAAGTTTATAAATGTGAAGCACCGTAACGGTTCTATATCTTAAAATATAAAAATTCTGTATTTCCGAGACGAATGACTACGCTTTTCATGTAGGAACTTAAATCAATAAGGCGAAAGTGAAATTATCTTCTCATGTTAACAAAATTTCGTTCGGCGAAGAGGGCATCCGCTTGAAATATTCTTTTATGGAACTTAAGGGTAAGGTTGTAGTTCCATTTGTTGTAGTTCGTGTTTTCCTATCACAACCGCTTACTTCTGCCATCATTTCCTAAGATTTCTATTTGTTACCAAATAACTTCATGCACCCGTATTAACACCAGATGAGGCACTGATTATCGAAATCAACAATTTTGAACCAGTGTTAAATACTTTTTTGTAGTTTTTCAAGGACCAAAAATTTGGAATTCCTTGCCTCATCAGGCATTCTGAAACTTTTTGCTTTTAAAAGTGTCATCAAAGTTTCTTTACTAAATCGATTGATCAGTAGTACTGATAATCAAGATCGATAGTTTTGAAAAGAAATGTTCTCAATGAACACGTATCGTTAGCATATGCATTTTTTTATAAGTAAGGAGGTCTCCCTCGTATAAGCCCCGTGGTTTCTAGAGGGCCCCCTTTCCATCTATTCAAATATTATTTTAACAAGAATTGTGAACTTGAGAATTTTTTGATATAAACCACATTTACGACTGGCGAATGAAATTTTTACTGTATTTTATTACCCTCTGAAGAGGGAAAAAACACGTAACACAGTTTTCACTCCAATTCCTTTTTTGAATTTTTTTTTCTCTTAATCCTAATATTGATCAATTGCAACTAACATTTAGTTGAGAAGAGCCATTCACAAACATTTTACCAAAGAAGGGAAGAAATAAGCTAAACACTTCGCACGTAAACGGTATTGAAATGCGTGCTGTCTTTGTTATCAAGAACCAATCAGATTCATCCGCATTTGAAAGTGCTTCAATATCATCAGTATTCTGTACTTGAGCAATAGACAAGTCACGAAAGCTAGCGCAGTTGCTACCGTTTGATTTCGTAGTCATACCTGCATGCGGAAAGCAAAACAAATATTTTGACAAAATTGTAAGCAATAATGACTCGTGTTTACTTTATTTAAAAAAAGTCTAGCTTTCTCATTGCTCATAAATACGATTTTGTCTTCAAAGCATAACATGTAATTATGGCCAGATACAGAGAAAACAATTACTATGTCGCCTTAATTAATTGAAACTAACTATCGACCCTAAGTTCTCCATCTGGTCACGAAAAAGTTTCACTGTTTGGATATAATCACAAGACCTGACATAAAACTGCGAATGTGTGTTTTAAACCGCAAGAATACACAGATGAAAGCAAATCCAGCTGTTTTGCTTTTAACAATCAACGATTAGTGGAATATATTAAGTACGACAATGACTTTTATTTCTACCAAATTGTGTTCCCACGCAGACGGTAGGTTTTGATCGAGAATACACTCCACTATGAGAGTCTTTATTTCCTGTCTAATGACATGCAAACTTTGCATAGATGGCCACAATTGACTAAAATGTTTACGTTTCTCATGATCTCAGACATATACGCCTTTATTCACCGTTCATGATTTGTGATAAACGGCAACGTGTTTATTACTCCATCCACTTATCAGTTGGGTGAGCTGCTCCAATCAAGCTACACAAGATTTGCGCCATCATTTCCCGGAAAAGAAAACCACAATAATGTCAACCGCAAACCATACAGAGTTCACAGTGCGAAAATTGAAAGATTTAACAGGGGATTTACGTTGGCACCTAACTTTTCTATCGGTTGTGAACATTTTTCTCGCCATTACAGCCATTCTTGGGAACACGTTGATTCTTGTTGCTCTACATCACGAGTCTTCCCTTCATCCGCCATCCAAACTCTTGCTTCGTTGTCTGGCTACAACTGATCTGTCCGTTGGTCTTATCTCCCAGCCACTCTCTGTTGCTTTTTGGATCTCAATTGTGGTCAGAAACTGGACTTTTTGCCGATTATTCAGTATTCTGTCTTTTATGGCTAGTTACTTATTGGGTTCCGTTTCTTTGTTGACGCTGACAGTAATTAGTGTGGAAAGGCTTCTCGCCCTAATGCTTGGGTTGCGATACAGACAAGTTGTAACGTGTAGGCGAATTTCCGTGACTCTGGCTTTTATCTTGATAGTATCTACAATGGCTGCAATGATCTCACGATGGAATGACCTTATCACAACATGGTATGACTACATTGGTATATCACTGAGTTTAGCGACCTCAACTTTTTCCTTCTCAATGATTTTCTGGAGGCTCCGCCAACACCAAACTCGACTAAATGTACAGACAAATCAGATGAGTGCACTTGATTACCCGATACAAAAAGCTGTCTCGAGTGCATTGTGGCTGCAGTTGGCATTAATAGCTTGCTATCTGCCATTTCAAATTACAGATATTAATTATGATCCGAACAATGTTACACCATCAGTCTTTCTCGCTGCTCAGCACACGTTTATTTTAGTTTACCTAAATTCAACATTAAATCCCATTCTTTACTGCTGGAAGATTGGATAAGTAAGACAAGCTGTGAACGACATATTAAGGAAATGGTTTTGTTCATAATAGGCTTATATAATTTCTTCACTCTACGAACCATTTTGGTTACAATTCGAGATAGGCGCTTCTTTGATATTATGGCATCGGGGGCTCGGTGCTTACTCGGGGAAGGGCGCTTATTAGAGCATGAGCGCTCATCGACATTTTAGAATGGCACAGACAACTCATTCACGACATTAACAACAACGAATGAATGCAAACACCGAGGACTGACTAACAGCAATTGCCAAACAACAAAAAACATCACGGCAGCTAACCAATCAGTTTCCACTAGCCAGAAATATATTATTAAGGCCAACACCTCTTCCCTGGACTTAGCTGATGACTTCCACTATAAGTGGAGTGGTCAGTTTATTGCATGCTAGAAAATCAGTAACTGCGCAGGTCCATGAAAAAAACACAACAACAACAAAAAAATCGAAAAAGAAATGTGGACTTGAAACTAGAAGAACTGGTTCAAAAAAAGAAAAAAGAGGAAAACGGTGCGGCTTAATTTGTCGTAGGAAAAGCTCTAGTAATTAATTAATATATAGATTTTGCCAAGCCTAAAAGCGGAACTCGCATTTTGTTTCCCGCACTTCTCACGGGCACAACGCCTTGCCTCGGCCAGGAATAGAACCCGGGTCGTCCGACTCGGAGCCCAGTGCACTGACCACTGGACTACTGAACAAAGCCGTTGGGTTGGCGTGCCCGCGGTACAGTTGACCACGCATGTTAAAAGTAGCAACTTGTACGGTTGTACCGTCGTACGGTCGTACATCCAAATTTTTTCGGCTTGATGGGTTACTACTATTTTGTATAATTATGGGGCTACGCTCTGCGAGCTCCGCTATAAATAGGTGGGTAAATTATAGTTCTGATCCGTGTACGTCCTGAAAAATGGATCGAAAGACACTGAAAGATATTGAAAGATGGATCGAAAATACTGAGTCAATAGCATAGGAAGTTTGTTTTGGTTTCCACTACCAGGAAGGCTAATAGTGTCTGTATTTGTGTTAATTTGATAATATTATGAGTTCAATAAAATTTCTTAGGATGCTGAAATTTCGCCTAATTGCGAAAAATAAGCTGGTGTTTTATCAATACAAAAAAAACTTCCGATATGTTTACAGTTTCCTCAACAAAGACGTCATAATTAAATATTTCATGAATAATTAAATTGCATTTTCATTACACGAAGACCAATCAGCAGGTAGCTCGCAGTGATATATAACTCCAAATTGAGTATAAAAACTCATTAAGTCATTTCTGTCGCTTAAAACATGACGATTTACCAAAACATTACTGAAAATTTAGAGGAGAAAACCTACGAGCGGTTGTTTTGCTCTCAGGAAATAACTGCAGGAATACGCGGCTATCTGATATTTCTTTCGGTGTTCAATGTTTTGCTGGCCATTTGTTCATCTCTGGGGAATATTCTGATCCTGATTGCCCTTGACAAAGCGACTACTCTTCACGCGCCATCAAAACTGTTTCTCAGATCCCTGGCTACAACTGATCTCCTTGTTGGTGTCATTTCTGAGCCTCTAACCGTCACGTACTGGATTTCAGCGGTGAGAAAACGATGGGATGAATGTTATAATATATTTCTCACCAGTTTCATTGTGGGGTATCTCCTCTGTGGCATATCTTTGTTGACAATGACTGCAATAAGCGTGGACAGACTTCTTGCTTTGTCATTAAGGGTAAGATATAAACAAATTGTGACGCTGAACAGGGCACGAGTAATCGTTCTTGTATTCTGGATTTTTTGTGCTGTATGCTCCGTGATGCATGCGCATGATTCTCGTATCACAACATGGTACACCCACATAACAATACCTGTTTGTTTTGGAACCTCAATTTTGTCTTACACGACGATTTTTTGGAAACTTCACCGCCATGAAATTCAGGTACGTGGCAACATTATCCAACCTGAGCAGTCAAACAACTCAAGTTCAGGGCCACTGAATATTTCTCGATATAGGAAGGGAGTGTTCAGCGTAATGTGCCTACAGTTAGCAGTTGCTGTTTGTTATCTTCCACATGGTATAACTACAGCTTTGTGGACCTATGGTGGACGGTCATCGTCTGTTACTGTGCTCAGACAATTTACAGTAACTCTAGTTTACGTAAATTCAGCACTAAACCCGTTACTTTACTGCTGGAAGATCAGAGAAGTGAGACAATCGGTTAAAGAAATAATCAGAGAAATACTTTTCTGTTAATAAATTACAAGGCTGGGGCCTGGAAGAGCTTATAGTTAGCTTATAGAATTGATGATGGCTTAAGCTTTTCTGAGAGCTAGGCGCACTTTCGGTAAAAGAAATTCTTCCTTTTGTAAAATTTCCAGTTATTTCGATGCCTTCTTATCACGATTGGAAAAGCCGCTATTCGGAGATAACAGTCTGAAACAATATCAATTTCCGGCATCAATTTGACTTGCGCAAGCAGTGACTGTCAAAATGAACAGATGCCGTATAAAAAAAATAGACGATTATAATTTCGATTTAACAAATAGAGAAGCCTTGACTGTGCTCTGTTCTGTTATAAAGCACTTATGAAGCGGCTAGAGTACGAAAGAAGTGTAGGGAGAAACACGAGACATAGTCGAGTGTTTCTTCCCACTTCTTCTTCTCTATTTGTTTTATAATAAAGGATCCGTTAAATTCCTCAAGCATTACTTTCAATTTTTAAAACAAACTTTATTTCCAAAGCGAACAACAGTGTCGTCAGCATGCTCTATACTCTCATAAAGCACGCTACAATAAGCCAATCAGAATCCCTGTTAGAATGGTTGAAATAATCTGATTGGCTGTACAAGACTAAAGCTGTCAAAAGTGTCAAACCATCAAAGTTCACATTCTACGATAGTTTAGAAACTAAAATAGTCCGGCAAGTCGAATTTAACTCTCTAATACAGAATCTTGAAGTGAAATGTTCAGTGAACTTCAGCCGAATTATGGCTCATAAAAACACGCGAGTTTTTTCACATGACAAGGTAGAAAACAAACTGTTCAAGGCGAGTGTATTTTGAATGAACGACAGCCGAATTCACCGGAACATGAAGATCGCTCGTGATGACAGCGCCGCAAAACTCGGCTGCAGTGACTGATGTGACTTTCCACTCAACGTATCGGAAAGGATATCAGAGCAAGCTCTTATTTTTTCACTTGAAGGGCGGCCGATGTAGTTTCTGAGGCTTGCTTTACCGTGATGACCGGAGATCGCCATGATGAGCGAGCCGCTGAACTTCAGCATGATCATATTCGCTCAGACACCGTCATGATTAGTATGAATTTTAACAATTATGCCAGCTTAGTTATATTTTTCATCATTTCTGTTTTGTTCTGTTTTGTTTTTGAACACTGAACTTTATATACTATACGAGGGTTAGCTGTGTTTGATTTTTATTACCGTACGTAAGCTTGCAATCTAACTGAGCGTGAAAATCTTTAAAACTCGGAATGTTTATTTTGCTTTTCCTTTTGGATTTTCGTATCTGTTCACGTTTTAATAACGTAAATTACGGCGCCTGGTATGTTTACAAACCTTTGTTTGATTCTTCTGTTGCTACTTACCGGCTCGCTTTAGTTCCGAAATTTCAATTTCAATTATCGGAAAAAAGCTAAAAAGAAGTCCCGGAAAAGCTCGAACATAGTACAATTGGCAGATGGCGTGATAGCTTTAGCTCAGCTCTATGCTCTATAGTCTCATAGAGCACGCTCTTTCAACCAATGACAGCGCGCGTTATATCCGAACTTTATTATAAATACTAATATAGCATAACAAAGGCTAATAGTTCAGTTTTTTTTTGTTTGGAATTGTGGTCTCTGCCAACCACTTTTCTTTTTTGCTAATTTTGGTGATAGACTTAGTTTATCTCGACAAAACTTGAACTGGAAAACCCACACCTCTTGCAAGGAGTATAGTGAACTTATCTCCCAATGTTACTGTCTGCTTATAATTTCTGACTAAGATTTTAATCTATAAGGTAAAAACCCTAGGGTTCTCTCACGACCATTTCCTTTAATTGCACTTAAAAAGGCGAGGCAGCTATTTCGATATTTAGCGCTCCTGCTATAATCACCTTGCGCGAGGTAATTATAGTTAGGTACGATTCAACCCTCGACCAATCTGAGTGTGACCAGTCTAGGTGAAAATGTTGCGTGTGACACCGAATCTTGTTCTCTAGATGGTAGAGTGTATTCAGACCGTGGACATTCTTTTTAAAACTCGTGAACATTAGTTAAAAGAAAGTCAAGAAAAGCAATGCCCCTTTCCCCATAATATATTCGAGGTAGAAAAGCTTTCCACACAAATTAGCGAAAAACACTTTGATATTAGGCAAGACCGCAGTTGAGCAAAACGCAAATACTAGAGCAATCTATAATACAGGGATTGACGAAATAACAGTATTTGTCCAACTTCGAAAACATGACAACTTCACCTGGTGCAGTTGGCGTATCATTATATCGTTACCTGAGAAGATATCAGTATTATTATGGTGACTGTGTTTATCAACATGGTGGCGAAACACTCCACGACGATTTTCTTTTTTCAATTTATCAATGTTGCTAGGATTGAATTCAACTCTTTTAACGGCAAGACATCATTTTTACAAGCAATTGTTTTGTTTTCGAGTTAGAAATGAAAGCAGTTTTCTTGCAGCTGATCTCTTCATTCGGCGTTGTTAAAATGTGTTTTAAAGTGGTACTTTATCTAAACATAATATCTATAAAATAAACAGAACTTTACAGGTCTGCACGTGGATAAGAAATAATCTTCTCCCGTTGATGACACATCTGATAAGTTCGCTTCAATCACTCGTGAGAATTATTATTAACATTTGTGGTTGAAATTCAAATCCAAGCTCTGCACGTAATATGCCCTTTTTTCCATCAGCTAGGTATATATTGAAATTAGCAGTGTCAATTATGGGAAAGAACAGCTGCTCTTTTTGCTCAATTCTATAAGGTGGCTGTTAGCACTTTAAGGACAATTTTCTAGCCTTTAAATTAATAAGCAGCAAAGTGTTCGTCTGAGTAGTTCCTTCACCGATTGTCTCACCTCACTTATCTTCCAGCAGTAAAGCAACGGGTTTAGTGACGAGTTAAAGTAAACTAGAGTTATTGTAAATTGTCTGAGCACAATAATAGCTGACGACTGTTCACTATAGGTCCACAAAGCTGTGATTATACCATGTGGAAGATAACAAACAGCAACTGCCACCTGCAACCAAATTACGCCGGACACTCCTTTTCTATATTGAGATATGTTCAGTGCAGCAGAACTCGAGTTGCTTGATTGCTCTCGCTGAATGATGTTGCCGCGTACCTGGATTTCCTGGTGATGGAGTTCCCAAAAAATCTTTGTATAAGACGAAACTGAGGTGAAGAAGCTTACTGGTATAACTATATGGCTATACCATATTGTTATTCGGACGTTCTGCGCATACATCGCTGAAAAGATAATGGAAACAATCCAGAACATGATGACACATGCGCACGCCTTTTTCACAGTCACAACTTGTCTGTATCTCAGCCCTAATGTTAAGGCGAGCAGCCTATCCACGCTTATTGCAGTCAGTGTTAACAAAGATATGCCGCAGAGAAGATAGCTTGCTATAAAGCTTGTAAATAATGCGTTGTAGCAATCATCCTGTTGCTTTCTCACCGCAGACATCCAGTAAGTTATGGTAAGAGGCTCGGAAATGACACCAACGAGGAGATCAGTTGTTGCCAGGGATCTGAGAAACAGTTTTGATGGCGCGTGAAGGGTAGTCTCTTTGTGAAGGGCAATCAGGATCAGAATATTACCCAGAGATGAACAAATGGCCAGCAAAACATTGAACGCCGAAAGAAATATCAGATAGCCGCGTATTCCCGCAGTTATTTCCTGAGAGCAAAACAACCGCTCGTAGGTTTTCTCCTCTGCATTTTCAGTAATATTTTGATAAGTCGTCATGTTTTAAGCGACAGAAATGACTTAATGAGTTTTTGTATAATCAGTTTGGAGTTATATATCACTGCGAGCTACCTGCTTATTGGTCTTCGTGCAATTTAAATGCAACTGATTTAATTATTTATGGAACATTTAATTGTGACGTCTATCTTGAGAAAGGAGCGAACCATCAGCTGTAAACATATCGGAAGTTGTTTTTGTATTAATCAAACACCAGCTTATTTACCGTTATTAGGCGTAATTTCAGCGTCCTAGGACATAATATTATCAAGTTGACAGAAACACAAAAACTATTAGCCTCCCTTGTAGTGGAAATCAAAACAATATCTATGCTATTGATTCAGTATCTTTCGATCCATCTTTTGATATCTTTCAGTATCTTTCGATCAATCTTTTGATATCTTTCAGTATCTTTCGATCCATTTTCTGATATCTTCCAGTATCTTTCGATCCATCTTCTAATATCTCTCAGTATCTTTTGATCTATTTTTCAGAATCACGGGTCTTTTAGGACTATAATTTTCTCGCCTATTTATTAGTAGATACTAGACCTTGTCTCGAGACAAAACTTCGCCGTTTTCCTTTTATTTATTTTTTGCACCAGTTATTTTAGTTTCAAGTCGACACTTCTTTTCAATTTTGTTTTGTTTTGTTTTTTATTTCATCTTGTTTTCAGTCCTGAGCAGCTGTTATAAACTCAGTTCAAGCATGGAATGCTGAAAGTTATGGAAAGTGACGCTCGTCAACTGAGGCATGTGTTGAGGCCGAGAATTAAAATTCCTCCCAGTTTGCCAAGTCTGTGGCGTCCTGCCTTTCAAAATTGCAATTAGTTTGCATAGTATCTGCCTTAACAAATCAGAAAACATTCTCCGTGCATGACACTTGAAAGACAAAAAAATGAGGAAAGAGAAAAATGATTTAAAGATTATGAATTAGCAAGAAAGTTTATTTAATAATATCTTGAAGAAACATCTAGAAATTAAGAATCTATGGTATCTACTTTAATACCATACATTTGTAAAATATTTGAAATTCTATGAGCCTTATGACAAGCCTGTTAACTTCTATTGAATTTACAAACAGACGGTAGACCAAGGAGTAGTTGCTGTGATTGGTCGACGAAATCTCTTTTGAACAGTGGGCGAACATCTCAAGATGGTAGACAGAGACTATTCTGACTTTTCTTGTTCTTTCACATTGGAAGCAAAGAAACAGCAGCCACATTACTGATATCGTCATCTGTAACACTTAAGAACGTTATCAAACGTGGTGAAGCAGCCTCTACCAGGTGCACTAAGGGTTAATACAACAAACAAAAATATACTTTGTCATTTTAATGACACCAACCGAAAATAGATGCGCAGGAGTAAATGGAGACGTTACAGAATTAATTCCGTTCTTATCAATATGTCATACGCCATCGATGTCAAGTGACGTGTACATCGAATAAGAATTTCTGGGTTACAAAAATTATCTTAAGCGGAAGACACATTACCCACCAGCTAAAGTATATTTTTCCCTCATACGTTCCGTTGCACCCACGGTAACCTGACCCAACCGGTTCTTCTGAATAAAAAAAAAATTTTCAGTAATTTAAAGTAAGAGAAAATCAATATAAAAGGCGAGCCTCAAACTCGCTAAAAAGTTGTTTTAATCTAAATGCAGGTTTAGTTTTACTATGAATGAGGGGAGAACATTTTCCCACAAAACTTCATCATGAAAGGACAATCAGTTTCGATCTGGGGGCGGATTATATCGACTCTAAACTTCAATGAGTATCCTAGTTTCATTACCTTCAAAATATATTTCCATGATGCCTATCTATGTCACTGCTTCAGGACAGCTCCCTAAGTGCGCGTAAAATAGCTCTTTTGAACAAAATATAGTTGATACTTACAGCAGTCGATGTACCGTCTTTTTAAAAGTTTCAACTCACGAAATTTTCCACTTTTATCATGAGCAATAACTCTCACGTATTTTCATTAGAACATTTTAATCATCATTTTACCTTCACCTGGATCTAACACTATGCCGACGACCAAACCTAGTCCACATACAGGTCCAACGTACTTGACTGTTCCTCGAAGTTTCCCAAACCAACTAAACAATACCTTCATACCAACTTCAATATCGCTGATTGATTTGGGCTTGAAGCCTGTTTCATAGTATTACCTGCAACAAATAACAAAAGCAACATATAAGTAAAACGACCATCATACAATTTACATCACAATCATCAATTAGACTTCATTGATGTTTTTGGTCATCAAAGGCCCACCTAACCCAGTAGTTTTACTTGGACCGGAGTTCAAATGACTTTGCTCTGCGTAATATTATCTACAAACCAGTGCACCCCTCCCCCACCCACCCCCCCCCCCCGAAAAAAATTAATATCAAATACTAACTTGCTGGTAATAATCGACGCAGCGCCACAGCTTCTATAGAAACCTACCCTCTTTAACCTTGTCATTAGTTGCCCCTATCTTGTTTGTCTCGTCAATGGTTTGGTTGGTCCTTTTGTCCATCAGCACAGCTTGGCCTGTCAGGCTTTCTACCTGCTGCACCAGACCCTGCACAGTGGACGTTAAACTGTCTATCTGCTGTGACTGATCATTCAACTGCTGTGACTGATCACTGAATATAGATGTCAATCGCTCAATCTGCTTTGACTGATCTTTAACCTGATTCTGAGTGGTCTCAAGGCTGTATACAGCTAAGTTCAAGTGGCTTTCCATGTGTGATTCTAAGTGAGATTTGGTCCTTGTGCTCTGAAACTAAAAAAAGACGATGCGGTCAGTAAAGTCCTTTATTCAACTGCCGCACTAGTCAGTAGAGATTTTTTAAACCCTACAAAATGAAAAAATGTATATTCATTTGACAATTCGTCGTAATTCGTTTTATGATATGGTTATACAATACAAACACACGACCTCCCCGCCAAACCTGCAATTTAATATCAACTAAAAGCTGTTTCATACCGCATTTTGGCATCCTAAGTTCTTGTATTTACATTCAATTTCTGCTAAAGGACAGTCATCACAAATATGATCCAAGAGCTACAACAAAAAGATGAAAAAGATTTAGTCTTGAATGAGCAGCCAGAGAAATCCTCCCTCGTGCATAGCGAAAACAGATCATTCGGGGTCTCAAAATTACTCCTAAGATTTCGTAATTTATGTATCAGGAAATTGAAATTTAAAAATATTCCTTATTAGTCTTAGGCATTTCCCCTGCGAAGTTAAACGGAGAAAACCTCGTAGAAGGGATCGCAACGGTGTTATGGATTGTTTCCCTATCGTGGAGCTACTTAGATTAAATTCTGGCAGGCTCACTCATAGCAGAAATCAACGACCTTTATATCCTCTGACTGAAGCCAGGAAAATATTCACAACAGTATTACACGTTCTCTAAACACTAGAGCACGGAACGCCTTCAATTGCTCACATAAAACAGGACTAAGCCTGTGTTCTTTCATATAAAGCACAACTATGTCCCATGCGGACTGTGTGCATGAACTTTCAATTAAACTCTCGTTAGAATAACTGAGAATCAATGAGAATATTGAATGTTACCTTTTCTCGTGTAATATTTCTTAGTACACAATTGTTGGCACATTGAACCGGAAACTTTTGACAGACGTTATGATGTTGCTGAAGAAAATCGAAAAGAAGTTTTTAAAAATTTCAAAATTCTCTCCGTCTTATTAAAATTATGACCAATAAATACAGGCTGTTTTACTAACGAAATGTATAGAGTAAAATACCCACTTCAAGTTTCTTATCAGTAAAGGACCAAAATTCTCGAACCCAACATTAAACCCCAACTTTAGTAAGATGTTTCTGTGTAACAATTTTATATCGAATAAGAGAAGATACCTATAGCTAACCAAAATCTTGACTTAATAAAGATTGATAGTCGTCACCACTTTTCCACTTTGGATAAAAAGCAAAAGTTTGAGATGCTGCCTTTGTAGAAGTTATATAAGGAATACATTTTTGTTAACAAAACTGCTTGTTTTTCACGATAAATGATCCTCGACAATATTCACAACTAACTTCCCTCCAGACACATTCTGTTATCATGTGATTGTTCATATCTCGCCTGGTGAGCTTCTCTTTACATCCTTCATTTGGACACTCCACCACTTTGAACAGGCAATCTGACTGATGTTTCTTAAATCATAATTGGATAATAAACTGCAATGTAATCATGATCCAATCTGCCAAGACATACAACAGGCTAAAGAAAAGAGAGACTTGATTGACAGGAAAACAACTGGTTAACTGACGGTTTAGGATCTAAGAAAAGAAATGTGAAATTTACGTGTGACTTGTTGATAATAATGATATCTCCAAGACCGGTGATAAATATTAAATACACGTCTAATAAAATAAGCATGCACGCACGCAAACTGCTGTCCATGACACCGCAGATGGCAAATACTAAAACAACACCGCTGCAAGAAACTGTTGAGTTGAGCTCCACAAGTTATCCTTATCTGCTTCGTATAACATCTTATCTTGTTGCAACGATGGTCAAGAGTAGCAAGAATATGCACAATGCTTGCTTATGATTTAGGAGACAAATGACAATGTTTGAGAGACTTTTAAAGTTTTGGGACTAACTGCAAATGAAGCAATGGAGAATGTCCTGACTGTGGATGTGCCGTAGATATATTACCTCGCAAATAAAATATATTAAAGTTCACACGGCAACCAGGTGGACAATCAAACATGGTTTGATGCTACTCTGGTTTACAGATTTAATGAATGTAACCGAAGAAGTTACAATTCATAGACCCAACGTTTCGACACTCCTGTCTAGTGCCTTCATCAGGAGTGAAAAAAATTACCTGCACAGCTCGGAGTTCTCCCGCCAAGGACACCCAACATAAGAACATTTCACCTTGAGATCCAGAATTTTGCGATGACAAGCAACATCTGGAAATATCTGACAACCCAGACACATTCATGGTCAATACATTCTAACCAGGTATCAGGTTACACCGATGTCAACATAATTACGCTCAATTACAATCTTTGCGCTTTTTAATGACGGCGTGGAGGACTTGAAATATGATAGAAAGAGAATGATATCTTGAGCAAGAAAAAACAAAACAAAAAAATACCGTCAGTTTTTGCTTGTAGCATAAACTGAACAGGCAGTGTTTAAATGGACTGGCAGTATTATAAAATAAAATTATAGTGCAGTATTACCATGGTGAGCCATTTATGCCAAAATTTTCAATCGCTAGTGATAAAACTCAATCGCTAGCAACATATCATAATTGTAAATGGGAATACAGATAACGGCGTTATATGTGAACGCCACTGTAAGACTCCAAGTAAAAGCGCTAATTATAAATCGCCGGTGTTCTGAGGCTGATCGATAGCGCTAAATATCAATCACAGGTTTTAGTATCAATCGATAAAGTTAAACCTTTACGGCTTGTGAAATCTTAACCATGTCAATCAACGTTGCCACCGATCTTTGTGAAAAGTTGAAATCGCCGCCGCAAAACATTAATCGTTAGTGCTAGTATCGATTTTTTATTGATTCTAACTTGAACCAGTCTCCCACTTGTTTAGCAAAGATGAATCAATCAAATCTTGCTTACTTTCTTGCAATCAAACATATTTTGAATAATAATTTTAAAAATAAATCCGTATTGAAAAGTTATTGTAAATCTGAAAAACAATTACGAATTCTTGATAGGATCACTTTTTCCAAAAATGACTTATTTAAAACCCAAAAATAATTTGCGATCCAAGATTCCTTGGAAATCCAGAAAAATGTTTCAAATCGCGGAAAATGACCTAAGTGATCGTGTCGTCGAGAATTCTTGAGATAAACAACGAGATGGCGTCCTCAAACAGATTCATTTATTGGCAGATTAAGGGAAGCAAACCCTCCAAGTGCCTGTTGTCACACAGTCGGCCCAAGCTCTAGCTGTGAGATGATCTTATTGCGTAAGAAGCGTCATGGCGAAAATATAAGAGTTTGTATGGGAATATTTACAACTGCTCTTTGGAGGTAAAAATACAGTTAAATTCTCGATAAAAAAATACCTCACCATAATTCCAAGTGCATCGCGTCTTGTCTGAACGCTTACTGTGTTGAAACGAGGCCACTTTAGCGACTTATCCATTTCTAGTTACTTACTCCTAAGAGAAGCTGGAGCTTGGGTCGCCTGTAGGATTTTGCGCCTTCGGAAAATGAGTGAGCAGCCTTGTCCTTCTACCAAGAGTAGGAAACCTAAAAATGAATTACCCCCTGAAATGGCCTCGTTTCAACAAAGTAAGCGTTCAGACAACAAGCAATGCACTGTGGAAGTTAGGTGAGGTATTTTTTTAATGACCATTTGACTCTATTTTTACTTCCTCAAGGAGATCATTAATATTCCCATACGAACTCTTATATTTTCGCCATGACGCAAGATGATCACCTCGCAGCTGGAGCGTGGGTACTTCCGTCGTTTAAAATACGCCGCAAAACAGCAGAAGCATTTTGTAGGCTGTTCACCGCTCTCGAACGAGACCAAAATCCTAAATTCCCTCATGCGCTACACTGCCGCAAAATCGCATCCACCACCTCCGGGAAATATTGCAGTTGGTGATAACTAAGCGATGGAACTCACTTTCTATCGGCCTACCCGCGTAATAACCCACGCAGGATGTAGGGAGAACCCGAGAAGTCAATCACTTTCCTCTGCTAGCTCGTGATTTACAAACTTGTTTTTAAGCTGGTAAACCGATAAAAACGCAGTCTATCGCTTTAAAATATATTTCAATTTTCTATGGTTTTACTCTCGGAGAATTTCGCTTAATTAATGAAGACAAAAACATGTACACACACACGAATAACTTAAAGTGAGGATCCTATTTCAAAACAAATTTCTGCGTTTGTGACACTGAAACGAAAGAGTAACGATGATTTCTACTCTTGTGCTAGACATGTTTTGTTTTGACTTAACTTTGCAATAGGGGCCACCCATTTGAAGGAGACGGCGTTTCTAGTTGGAAGTCAAAATGCCTAAGGATCTGTTAACCGAGAGTAGAACGTGGAATCACTAGTTTGCCGTGCAATATCATTACCTTATCACGTGAAAGAGGCTCTCTGTCCACTGGACATTATTAATTTAAGTCGATTCCTTTTTTAACAAAGTAAACGAAAGATCAAAGTTAAATTGAAAGATCATATCATTCGATGAATCTGTTAGATGCGCTTGTACTAAAGCAATCGAAGACACCTAAAAGGCAACAAGCAACTATTTGATGAAATATTTGATAGCTTTCAGTCGCATTCATAAGTACTCACGGCGACCTCGACCCTGTTTGAATTGCTTTGTACCAGATAAAGCTATTTAGCCGTTACTTATATATAGCTGAGGCACACGATAATTCCCTTGGAAAGTAACTCAACCGGTCAATATCTTCTTAGGTGATTGTCACGTAAGATGATTGTTTTCAGTTGTAACTTGATACAGCGTACCGTGATGCGCCCCCTACCTCAACAAGCTCTCCAAGCAGGTGTTACGAAGTCTATGGCCACATCCTCCAATCTGTATGGGATCTTTCATTGTTAACTGACACACAAAGCATTCAAAATCATCGGGAACTACACTTGTAAACTCAAAATCATAGCCGCCAAGTTCTGGCATTTTCTGGTCAGCCGCCATTGTGAGTTCGGATTAGAAAGAAACTGGAAGAGATAATCGGTCTTACGTGAAGACTAAGGAAACTAGTTCCCAGACTCTCTAAGACCTAAACTAAGCCCTCTGATTCAAGAACTTGGAATTAACAAATCAACATTAACAAATCAGAGTAAACAATCCAGGCGAGGGACGGAAGAGCACCGTAAAACACCAATCTTTAAAAGGACGTTTTCAAAGTTTTTTACTAAATCGCTCAATTTAATGATATAGTCAAGGTTGATGGTTTGGTAAACGAAATGTTTCCAATGAACGCGTATTGCTTGCAAACACATTTTTTTCCCCATAATTATGGAGATCTTAAAACTATATTTGGGTTGGCTTGAACACAAAAATGAAAAATACTGGTTAGGCATTCCCAATATACAGATTGGCATGTGCTCGGGAATAAAATAGATGAGAAATGTTTATCTCCAGGGGGTTCCGCCATTGTTTGATTCTGTTCCAAAATATGAATCGAATATCATAGGATATTTGCTTTGGTTTCCACCGCCATGAAAGCTAATACTGTCTGCATTCTAGTTAATTCAAAGAAACATTTTAAGACGCTAAAATAACGCCTAATTTCGATGAATGAGCTACTATTTCATCAATGCAAATGAAGCCTCTGATTTGTGCTGTTTACTAAAGTACCCAACGGTGGCTCCGAGAGGAATAATCTAAAGTGGTTAAAAATAAGAGTCTACTGAATTCATGTTCCTTCGTCAAAAAAGATAACTTTAATTATAAAATTCCGTTGAGAGTAGAGTTTCTCAAATTCACCTGCCCTTCGATAAACAATCAGATAATGATATGTTTGAGCGTAAAAAATTGCGCAAAGACCAGGAAGAAGATAGCTCACAGTGATATATAACTCCAAATTAAGTCATTTCTAATGCTTAAATCATGACGATTTACCGAAACATTTCTAGAGATGGCAAGGAGAAAACTTACGAGCGGTTGTTTTGCTCTCAGGAGTTAACTACAGGAATACACGGCTATTTGATATTTCTTTCGGTGTTCAATTTCTTGTTGGCCATTTGTTCATCTCTGGGTAATATTCTGATCCTCATTGCCCTTCATAAAGAGACATGTCTTCACGCGCCGTCCAAACTGTTTCTCCGATTCCTGGCTACAACTGATCTCCTCGTTGGTGTCATTTCAGAGCCTCTAACCATCACCTACTGGATTTCAGCGGTCAGAAAACGATGGGATGAATGCTATAACACGTTTTCCAGCAGTATCATTGTGGGGTATCTCCTCTGTGGCATCTCTTTGTTAACAATGACTGCAATAAGCGTGGACAGACTTCTTGCTTTGTCATTAAAGGTAAGATATAAACAAATTGTGACGCTGAACAGGGCACGAGTAATCGTTCTTGTATTCTGGATTTTTTGTGCTGTATGCTCCGTGATGCATGCGCATGATTCTCGTATAACAACATGGTACACCCACATAACGATACCTGTTTGTTTTGTAACCTCAGTTTTGTCTTACATGACGATTTTTTGGAAACTCCACCGCCATGAAATTCAGGTACGTGGCAACATTCTCCAACCTGAGCAATCAAACAACTAAAGTTAAGGGTCACTAAACATTTCTCGATATAGGAAGGGAGTGTCCAGTGTAATGTGTCTGCAGTTAGCAGTTGCTGTTCGTTATTTTCCACATGGTATAACTATAGCTTTGTGGACCTATAGTGGATGGTCATCGTCTGTTACTGAGCTCAGACAATTTACAGTAACTCTAGCTTACGTAAATTCAGCACTAAACCCGTTGCTTTACTGCTGGAAGATCAGAGAAGTAAGGCAATCGGTTAAAGAAATAATCAGAGAAACACTTTGCTACCCATAAGTTACAAGGCTGGAGCCTTGAAGAGCTTGTAGTTAGCTTATAGAATTGATGATGGCTTAAGCTTTTCTTAGAGCTCGGCGCACTTTCAGTAAAAGAGATTCTTGCTTCTGTAAAATTTCCAGTTCTTTCGATGCCTTCTTACTACGATTGAAGCATTCGGAGATAACAGTCTGAAACACTATTAATTTGCGGCATCAACTGGACTTATTTTGCGCAAGCAGTGACTGTCAAAATGTACAGGCGCCGTATAAAAAAAATAGACAATCATAATTTCGATATACTAATATTTTATAATAAACGGCTAATAGTTCAGTGTTATTTTTGAAGTGTGGTATTTGCCAACCACAATTCCTTTTTTTTTTTTTTTTGCTAATTTTGGTGATGCACTCAGTTTGTCTCCACAAAACTTGAATTGTAAGACCCACAAACCCACACCTCTTGCAAAAAGTGTGGTGAACGTATCTCCCAATGTTGCTGTCTGCTTATAATTTCTGACTAAGATTTTAATCTATAAGGTAAAACCCTTGGGTCTTCTTACGACCATTTCCCTTAATTGCACTTAAAAACGCGAGGCAGCTATTTCAAAATTTAGCGCTCCTGCTATAATCACCTTGCGCGAGGTGATTATAGCTAAGTACGATGCAACCCTCGACCAATCTGAGTGTCAGAATTTCCACAATCACAAGAGAAATTATACTGGGTGAAAGTTGTGTGTGACACCAAAATCTTGTTCTCTAGATGGTAGAGTATATTCAAACCGTGGACATTCTTTTTAAAACCAGAGAACATTGCTTTAAAGAAAGTCAAGAAAAGCAATTCCCCTTGCCCCATAATATATTCGAGGCAGAAAAGCTTTTCACACAAATTAGCGAAAAACATTCTGATATTAGACGAGACCACAGTTGAGCAAAACGCAAATACTAGCGTAGTCTATCATACAGGGATTGTTGAAATAACAGTATTTGTCCTGCTTCAAAAACATAACAACTCCACCTGGTGCAGTTGGCGTATCTTTTTATCGTTACCTGCGAAGATATCAGTGTTATTATGGTGACTGTGTTTATCAACATGGCGGTGAAACTTTCCACGACGATTTCCTTTTTTCAATTTACCAATATTACTAAGATTGAATTCAACTCTTTTAATAGCAAGACATCTTTTTTACAAGCAATTGTTTTGTTTTCGTGTCAGAAATTAAAGTAGTTTTCTTGCAGGTGATCTCTTCATTCGGCGTTGTTAAAATGTGTTTTAAAGTGGTATTTTATCTAAATATAATAGCTATAAAATAAACAGAACTTTACAGGTCTGCACTTGGATAAGAAATCATCTTGTCCCGTTAATGATAGATATGATTAGTTCTCTTCACTCACTCTGAGAAATATTATTAACATTTGTGATTGAATTTCAAATCCAAGCACTGCACGTAATATGCCCTTTTTTCCATCAGCTAAGTATATATTTAAATTAGCATTGTCAATTATATATGGGAAAGAACAGTTGCTTTTTTTTTAAATTTACATCTTGCTCTTATTCGTCATATTGATGAAGGAAATTAAGATTGTTTAGCAATGTCATCTACAAATGACTGACGGCTTGAGTCTCAAAAACTGGTATTAAAAGAATTGTAGGTCTGGTATAGAAGTTCTAACTAAAGCATAAACCTTCATCAATTCTATAAATTGGCTGTAAGCAATTTAAGGACCATTTTCTAGCCTTTAAATTAATTAGCAGCAAAGTGTTTGTCTGAGTAGTTCCTTCACCGATCGCCTCACCTCACTAATCTTCCAGCAGTAAAGCAACGGGTTTAGTGACGAATTAAAGTAAACTAGAGTTATTGTAAATTGTCTGAGCACAATAATAGCCGACGACTGTCCACTATTGGTCCACAAAGCTCTGATTATACCATGTGGAAGATAACAAACAGCAACTGCCACCTGCAACCAATTTACACTGGACACTCCTATTCTATATTGAGATATGTTCAGTGGAGCGGAACTCGAGTTCCTTGATTGCACTCGCTGAATGATGTTGCCGCGTACCTGGATTTCCTGGCGATGGAGTTCCCAAAAAATCTTTGTATAAGACGAAACTGAGGTGAAGAAGCTTACTGGTATAACTATATGGCTATACCATATTGGTATTCGGAAATTCTGCGCATACATCGTTGAAAAGATAATGGAAACAATCCAAAACATGATGACATACGCGCACGCCTTTAAATGGTCATGTTTTAAGCTAAAGAAATGACCTAATGAGTTTTTTGTATACCCAATTTGGAGTTATATATCACTGCGAGCTACCTGCTTATTGGTCTTCGTACAATTTAAATGCAACTGATTTAATCATTTATAGAATATTTAATTGTGACGTCTTTCTTGAGGAAGGAGTGAACCATCAACTGTAAATATATTGGAAGTTGTTTTTGTATTAATCAAACACCAGCTTATTTGTCGAAATCAGGCGTAATTTTAGCGTCCTAGGACATTTCATTGAATTCATAATATTATCAAATTGACAGAATCACAAACAGTATTACCCTCCCTAGTAGTGGAAACCAAAACAATATCTATGCTATTGATTCAGTAACTTTCGATCAATTTTTTTATATCTTTCAGAATCTTTCGATATATCTTTTGATATCTTTCAGTATCTTTCGATCCATTTTCTGATATCTTTCAGTATCTTTCGATCCATTTTTCAGGATAACAGGTCTTTCAGGACCATAATTTACTCGCTTATTTATTACTAGATACCAGAGCTTGTCTTGAGACAAAGCTTCGCCGTTTTCCTTTATTAATCCTTTTTTGCACCAGTTCTTCTAGTTTCAAGTCTACATATCTTTTCGATTTTGTTTTCTTTTGTTTTGTCTTTTTTATGAAACTACGCTATTACTGATTTTCTAGCATGCAATAAAAAATGAATCCTATTCTCTGAAGGAGGGTAGACCTGGCAGGACTGACCACTCCACTTATAGCGGAACTCATCAGCAGAGTCCAGGGAAGAGTTGTCTGCCTCAAATATACATTTCTGGCTCGTGGAAACTGATTGGTCAGCTGCTGTGATGTTATGTGATTTTTGAAAGTTGCTGTTAGTTAGTCCTCGGTATTTGCGTTCTTCGCTTTTTATTGTCGTGAATGAGTTGTCTGTGCCAGAAACTGCTTACATCTCTTTCAATGAAGAGTCCGTTAAGTTACCGATAAGCGCCCTTGCTCTAATAATATGAACCTAGCCCCCGATGCCATAATATCAAACAGGCGCCTATCTTGAATAAGCACAGCCTCTTCCCTTGCTTTCTTAATGAGTAGGGATACAAGGAAAACCTGTTTGTATTGTCGTTTTATTTATAAATTTTTAAGCAACTACTACAAGCGAATCAGTACAGGAGAATAGTTTCGCTTCCAGTTATTGCTATCTCCGTGCTATCTCTTGACGTCTATGTGGATGTTGCAGCCGGTAAAAAGTCCGGTAACGATCGCTCTACATAAAAAAAAAAATTCAGCCATCCTTGATCTGGATCTAACTCTACGCCGAGCCAATCTTTAGATCCATGGCCAGCAACAGGTCCAACGTACTTGACTGTTCCTCGACGTTTCCCAAAAAGACTAAACAAGACCTTCATACCTACTTCAATATCATTGATTAATTTAGGCTTGAAGCCCTGTTTCATAGCACCACCTGTAATAAATAAAAAAACAGTAGATAATTAAGACGACCATCATACTAAATACATTACGATCATCAATCAGACTTCATTGATGTTTTTAGAACAGAAAAGAACCTAGCTCTGCGTAACATAGGCTTATCAATACACCAGTACCCCCGTCCCCTCCGCCCCCCCCCCTCCCTCCCTTAAAAAAAAGAGATTCCTATTCAATAATAACTTGCGGGAAATGATGTGTCAGATACGAGTAAGAGTGTGATTATTGGTAAGACTACTATTTTTCTGCATATAAAACACGCAAACCCAAAATTTCTATGTTCGCTCTAACGAAGGGCTGCCGGTCGAAACGTCAGCTTTAGAAATTCTTTATGGTGAACAATTTACATCATCAACTCAGTTGATAAAACCAAGTTATTCTATTATACCCCCCATTGAAGCAGCACCTCAATTTCTATAGAAACATACCCTCTTTAACATTGGCATTGGTTGTCCCTTTCACGTTTGTCTGGTCCTTGGTTTGGTCGGTCGTTTTGTCCATCAGCACAGCTTGATATCGATCCTGGCCTGTCAGGCGTTCTACCTGCTGCACCAGACCCTGCACAGTGGATGTTAAACTGGCTATCTGTTGTGACTGGTCATTCAGAGAGGACATTAATCGCTCATTTTTTTGAGAATAATTCATATCTTTGGCCATCAATCTGGCTATCTGCTGTGACTGTTCTGTATTCTTGGCCACCAATCTTTCTATCTGCTGTGACTGATCATTCAACTGCTGTAACTGATCCTTGAATGTGGATGTCAATTGCTCAATCTGCTTTAACTGATCTCAGTTTAACCTGATTCTGAGTGGTCGCAAGGCTGCAAAGAGCTAAGTTCAAGTGGCTTTCCATGTGGGATTCTAAGTGGGCTTTTTCTCTTGTCCTTGGAAATTGAGAAAAAGACGATGTGGTTATTAAACTTTTTTAAACAATCCTAACATTCAATTTTTGTCAATTTTTTAAATCTAATTGTTCCTTCCAGCAATACACAGTCTAATTCAACTACCGTACTGGTTAGCAAGAATTTTTTAAACCCTGCAAAATTAAATATATATATATACATACATATATATATATATATATATATACATATATATATATATATATATATATATATATACTAAAAACTCTAGAAAAAAAAAAAAAAAAACTCTACAAAAAAAAAAAACTCACAAAAACTCTACCGAACTTAGCAAACACATCTGGACACTCAAGAACGACAACATTGACTATTCTATCTCATGGCGCGTCTTATCATCTAACTCTCCCTACAACAGCTCCAGTAAAAGATGCAACCTCTGTCTAAAAGAAAAATTCCTGATAATTTACCGACCCGACCTCTCATCACTGAATAAGCGTAACGAACTCGTATCTTCATGCCGACACAGAAACAAAGCGTTGCTACGCAACAGCTGAACTTTAAAGTTTTTAAGTTTACCGCGTATTATGCAAATTTTCCTAGTATATAAACGATAGTCACATGAATATTCTTTCATTAAACCCCTGAAGAGTGAAGCGATTCACGAAACAGGCTTGTCGGGAAATGTAGTTACGTCCCCTTTTTTCCTTTCATAATATTTATATATATCTATATATATGACATAATATACATACGACCTCCCCGCCAAACCTGCAGTTTAATATAAACTGAAATCTCTTTCATACCGCACTCTGGCATCCTAAGTCCGGTGTATTTAAAATCAGTTTCAGTTAAAGGACAGTCATCGCGAATATGAGCCAAGAGCTACAACAAAAAGATGAAAAAGATTTAGTCTTAAGTGAGCAGCCGGAGAAATCCTCCCTCATGCATAACGAACACAAATCACTGGACGTCTTAAAATTACTCCTTAGAGTTCGTTATTTATGAATCAGGAAACTGAATTAAAAAAAAAATTTAAATGTTCCCTATTAGCCTAAGGCATTGCCGCTGGGAGGTTTAATGGAGCAAACTTCTTTAAAGGATCGTTACCGTGTTATGAACTATTTCCCCATCATGGAGCTACCTTGATTAAATACTGGCAGCCTCACTCATGGAATAAAATAACGACCTTAATATCCCCTGACTGAAGCCAGGAAAAAGTTCAAAACAGTAATGCACGTTCTGCACGGAACGCCTCCAATTACTCACGTAAAACAGAACTAAGTCTGTGGTGTTTCATGAACTTTCAATTAAACTCTCGTTAAAATTACTGAGAATCACTGAGAATATTAAATGTCACCTTTTCTCGCGGAATATTTCTCAGACCACAATTGTTGGTACATTGAACCGGAAACTTTTGGCAGACGTTATGATGTTGCTGAAGAAAATTGAAAAGATTTTACAGCTAAAGTACTTCCAAAATTCGTTCCGTCTTATTAAAGTTGACCAATAAAGACATGCTTTTGTACTAACAATATTTATGAAGTCAAATACTCACATTTTTATCACTAGGGAATCAAAGTTTTAGAACCCAACGTTTTAGCCCAACCTTTGTAACATTTCACAACCCGTGTAACAATTTTGTATCAAACAAGAGAAGATACCTAAAGCTCAACAAAATCTCGACTTTATAAGGATTGAAAGTCGTCACCACTTTTCCCTGTTTTGATGTTGCCCCTCTGAAAGCTTTACATAGAATTGATTTTTTTTGACAAACCTGCTTGTTTTTCACGATAAATGTTCCTCGACAATATTCATTGCTCACTCAATTTTGCGATGACAAGCGATATCTGGAAGTATCTGACAACCCAGACACAGACATTAGTCATATTCATGGTCAGTAGATTCTAATCAGGTATCAGGTTACACGGATTTCAAGATAATTATATTCAATTACGATCTTTACACTCTTTAATAACGGCATGGAGGACTTGAATCAAGATAGAAAGAGAATGAGATCTTGAGCGAGAAAAAAGAAAACGAAAGAAATGCGGTCAGTTTTTGCTAGCAGCATAAAAAGGACGGGCAGTATTTAAATGGCTGACAGTATTAAAATAAAAGGTCGGTTTCACAAGTCACCGGTGATCGCAGAACTCTCAAGCCTTTACGCAAAATTCTCAGGCTAAATTTCCACGGCTAGAGCTTTTTTCCTATTCAAACCTCTGGCATATGTTTTGTACTCTACTTGTCATGAAGACAATTCTCCTTTTCCAGCATTTCTCGCAGTGAACCGTGATCAATCACAGACAATGGTGAGAAGAAAATAATTAAGCGATGGAACGCACTTTCTATCGACTTACCGGCGTAATAACCCACCCAGGATGTTGGAAGAACCCAAGAAACGTTTGTCAATCACTTGCCTCTACCAGCTCGTGATTTACAAACTTTCCTCATGTTCTTTCAACATCCCAAGTAAGTTGTTAAGATGGTAAACCAACAGAAAATGCAGACTATTGCTTCAAAATAAACTTTAATTTTCGGTGGGTTTGCCCTCGAAGAATTCCGCTTATTTTTTAAAGATACAAACATGTATATGAACATGAACGTCGAAAAGTGAGGATCCTATGTCAATTAAAACAAAATTCTGCGTTTGTGACAAACGAAACAACGCAACGATGTTTTCTACCGTTATGCCTGACATGTTTTGTTTTGACCTCATTTTGCAATAAGGGCCACCTATTTTAAGGAAACTGCGTTTCGGGTTGTGCGTTAAAATGCCTACGGATCTGTTCACTGAGAGCAGAACGTGGAATCTTAGTTTGCGTGACCCACAACTATGAAGTTATGCGTTACCATTACCTTGTCGCGAGAAAGAGGCTGTCTGTCAACTGGACATTTTGGAGAATGGCTCCTGAAAGAAGGAAATTTGCAACAGCAGACAAACGAAAAAATAAAAAAACAAACAAAATATTAACAATCGTTCATCATGTGTATTATAATTATTTACTTTCAAGTCTCGGCGTTTTTCATCGCTGGGCCATATTCTGTTGCGTGAGGAACCATAATGGTGGACTTGCTGCATGTAACTAACATTTGCATTTAAAAGACAAATTATGATTAGTTTAAGTCGATTCATGTTTAACAAAGTAAACGAGAACGATCACATCATTCAATGACTCTGTTAAATGCGCTTGTGCTGAAGCAATCGAAGACATCTAAAAGGCAGCCAGCCATTCTTTGATAAAATATTTGATAGATTTCCGTCACATTCATAGGTACTCACAGTGACCTCGAACTTGTTTGAATTGTTTTTTTGCCGGATGAGGCTATCTAGTAGTTACTTCTATATAGCTAAGGCACCTCTTAGAAAGTGAATCGACCGGTCAATATCGTCATTCAACTTTCAGGTAAGCTTGATTGTTTCACAAACAATGATACGCCTTTACCTCAACAAGCTCTCCAAGCAGATGTTACAAAGTCTGTGGCCACATCCTCCAATGTTTATGGGATCTTTCAATGTTAACTGACACACAGGGCATTCCAAATCATTTGGAACTACACTTGTAAACTCAAAATCATAGCCGCCAAGCTCTGGAATATTCTTGCCAGCCGCCATAGTGAGTTCGATTTCAGACCGAAACCGGAAGAGATAATCCGTCTTGCGTGACGACAAGTGAAACAAGCCTAATTCTCAGACTCTCTAAGACTCAAACTAAGCCCTCTGATTCAAGAACTGGGAAAAGTCTTAACACATAGAAAATGTTGTAAGGCAAAACACGCATTAACAAATAAGTGTATAACAACAGAGGCGGGGGATGGAAGAGAAGATGGAGAACTGTCATAAATAGCTATTGAGTGGAGTTAATTTTTCTAAAGTCAGGTTCCAGTGCAATTCCTAAATACATCAGTAACAGTCTTTAAATTATACTTGCTTCACAGGCAGAAAAGTAGCCACAAACATTATGAATAAATAAGTCAATTACGCATGTACTTGAGTTTGTAGCGAATATTTCCAGCTGCATCATAATATAATAACCTGAACTTTAAGTCATAAGACACATTTTTGTGTTCTGACATAAGTATCCACTGGAACAGGCGCACAAGAAGGCCAGTGACCTTCATTTATATTTCAGTCTGTGACAAGTTAATAAACTACAACATTGAAGCAATCATCGAATACGACTTTATGTAGGATTTGCAAGTGAAGACATGTATGAACTCGTATGAGCTGTAGTACTCCTACCAATATACTATTATAAATTTCTCTTTCTTTTGCTTTTGCATCTGAAAGCTTTAAATAGGAACTATTTTCTTAAACAGCATTTAGTTTTAATTGTATTCTTCACTGCTTGTCTCACTTCTGTGATTTTCCAGCAATAAAGAATCGGATTCATGGATGAGTGTTAGTTTACCAATGTCCCTGTAAGTTGCCTAACAAAGAAAATTAATGAAGGCCGTTCGCTATGAGTAAATAAAGCCTCCACTACACCGTGGGGCAGATAGCACTTGCCACTGCTTTCCTGCATAGAGACATGTTCAGTGGAATTCATAAGAAATTGTTTGGTTATGTTGATCATACTGTGGATGAAGTACTGTCTGTACCTGCGTTTGATGATGACAATGAGTGAAGAAGATCCAGGTATAATTGAAGACGGATATCAATACGCAAAGAGGAATCGCTACATTGCTGCACCATACTGCGATGAGAGAATTCCAAAACTGCATCGCACCATTAAGAAAGCATACGAACTAAATTATAGATGTAGCGACAACTGTATGCTTTAGGGCCTATTTACATAGAGGTGGAGGCTCAAGTAGGTGAGGTAGGGTAACCCTGGGTGCTGAGTAGGGTAACCCTGTCAGCCGGGATAACAGTTTGCAATGTAAACGTTTCAAAGTGGGGTAATCGCCTAGCCAAGGTGGCTTCCTGTTGCCTAAATCGATAAGGCGAAAGTGAAATTATCTTGTTATGTAACAAAATTTAGCTCGGCGAAGAAGGCATCCGCTTGAAATATTCATTTTTGGAACTTAAGGGATGAGGTTGTAGTTTATAACATCATTTATGTTTTCCTATCATAACCGCTTACCTCCGCCTTCATTTCTCAATCTATCTGCCACCAATAACTGCATACATTCGTATAACACCAGGTAAGGCACTGACTACCGATATCATCAATTTCGAACCAATGTTAAATATTTTTTTGTGTTTTTCAAGGACCAAAAATTTGGAATTCCTTACCTCATTAGGCATTCTGAAACTTTCTTTTCTTTTGAAAGACGTCTTTAAGGTCTTTTGCTAGATGGACTGACATACTGATAATCAAGATTGATGGTTTGCCAAAAGAAATGTTACCAATGAACGCGTATCGCCCACAAATACATTTTCTTTGGTAAGTGAGGAGGCCTCCCTCGTATAGGCCCCGTGGTTTCTGGAGGGCCCCCCTTCCATCTACTAAACTATTTTTTTACAAGAATTATAAACTTATAGAAATTCGAACAGGATGCAACAAAACTGATGTTAATGAAATGATTAACAGTTTGGATCCCAGCTGCGATGGGGTATCAAATACTGTCTTAGTTCATTTGAGTATGTCAGGTTATGGTAAGATTCTACTGTAGCAATGACGCCAAAATATCACTTAAGTACACCAAGGTTTATGCAAACGGTCATAACTATAAGGGTTCACACTGAAATTAGAATTGTGTAAAACATTTTCTGATCCAAAAAGTGATTTGAATCAAAATACAAAATGACTTGCAAGGGAAAACTGATATTGAAAACATAAACCACGCACGCCCAAATCCTGCCAAATACTCTGCAGTCCGGGTCATAACCATTTCTGGATACTTGATGACGTCATTAATATGGATGTCGTGGTGGGACCTCGAGGAAACTCATTCATTACTTTATTCGAGCTCTAGCGACTTTGTTCCCTTGCCATATCCCATGAAACCTTTCAAAATTACGGAAGACAAGCAATTACACACAACAAGCAAATAATTGATGGCGGTAGCGATGACGAGACAGAAAAATTCAGATGAAAAGTCGAGTGGAGGTGCTTGTGGCGAAGGGTTCGATCGAGGAATAACCTCTCTTCAGTTGAGGTTTTCAGGTATGCAACATTTTTTTTAATTCATAGAAAAAAATCTTTTAAAAACTTGAATAAATTTGCTTCCAATTTGTCAAAATTCCAATCGAGTGCACGAGGTTTTTGCTTGAGTGCACGGATGTTGAAAGTCTGTTAGTGTGCAAACTACTTAGCATATTCCTTTGTTCTGATCCATCGGAGTATCGTGTAAACCATAAATTTTAAGCAGACGTTGTGGCCGGGCAATTTTAAGTAAAAGGACAATTAGTTATCGGACCTTTATAATATAAGTCTACATTGTGAATTTCAGATCACGCCAATAGCATGGATGAACACATTCAATATCTCGAGACACTTTGTCGTCTTTGTGGTACAAATCTTCCGCGGACCAGGGTCAGTGCTGCAAACAAAGAATCTTTTAAATCGGAGCTCTGGATGAAATTACGAATCAATATCGATCTTGACAGCAGAGAGATTCATCCATCCTCAATCCACTTGGGGTGCAAGCGATTTCTATATAGAGTTCGCGGATGCACGCTAAAAAATAATTTCAGGAAGTCACGGATATTACACATAAACGTGGTGAACCAGCGAGTAAGTTCTCCTTCGGGCAAACATAAAACAATGAGGTATTTGTTCACTGGGCTCTCACATCTTCAGGTATCGTATCCGGGAAATGTGCGATAAGAGCGGCATGAAGATGAAAATAAAGAAATCACATTGGTGGAAGGCCTTGCCGAAGTTTCTCTATTGACAGCATTCCGGAAAGAAAGGTTGTGTTTTAACTACACGAACTGATGAAAGTGAAATTTTCGTCTACAACCACGAGGGACTTGACTGTAATTGCGAACTCGTTTAAAAACACCGCACGTGCTCTCACATTTTGCAGTGATGGACTAATACAAAATTTCTATACATAGTGTTCAAATCAAAGAGTATGTGTAAAGGATATATTTATTCTGACTAAAAGCTATAGGACCGAATTTGTAGTGTAGATTCTCCCGCGAATCGATCGATATCGCGCAAAATACCCTGTACGATTCTCTTGCGTTGAATTCGATCATGTGTATTCGTCTTAAAATAGATTGTGACTACTTGCTTTTATTTTAGCCCACTCATGTGTTTATTGGCGTTTATTTTCCAGGTATCATCATTTCAAGATCAAAGTTCCACGTGGAACACCGCATGTTCTTCAAAGTGAAGACGACAACACGTATGACTGCATGCACTGGCTTGTCTTCTTCCACGAGAAATGGAACGCATTCCAGAGGCTTTACGAGAAGTCCAGATTTTCAGTAAATCGCAGAGAAAGACATACACTTTAGAAGATGTCAAAGGGCAGCAGATCGGCAGGGTTCAGCGCTTCCTAAACATACCGCTGCATGGTTTGTTCCGATGTGGCAAAATAACCAGGATTGAAGGGTAAGTTACTGTTTTCTTGCTTTAATGTTACTTTTTTTGTAAAGACTTGATGGACTGAAATTGATACGTGCCTATTTAAAAATAGGAGAAGAGAAGGAAGATATTATCTTTCCTCGATCTATACTGGAGAGAAATGAATTTATCCCGATTCCGCGATCTCACGCCTCTCTCGTCCCTGTTGTTATCGGTGCGCGTTATTTGGTTCAACCTTGTTTTATTGGTTTTCATGTAACCCGAAATAGGGAAATCAACGGAGAACCGATAGTAACATCGAGGCAAACCTCTACCCAGAAGTTCTCCAGATACAAACAGGCGGGCGGAGGAGCTTTTATTCCTGCAACACTCTTGGTGGAAGGACCACAGCGTCGCAAAGAATTTGTGCTGGAAAGAATCCGCTGTACTCTTCCAGAATGCGAGAATGTCGAGGACAAGCATTTGGAATATTTGAAATAAATGAATACTTTTAATGGTCTCTTACCTCCAGTCTTTATCAGCGAATTTTGTTTCGGCGTACTTTTTTTGTACTTTACTTTTGTTGATGTTATCATTTTTCCTTTGTTGTTGGAAACTCGTCCCTGACAGCCTAGTCGTTAATTGTTTTGTATGGACTTATTTTGGAATGAAATTGCATTTGGGCAGAGAAGAACTTTTACTTTACTTTTTATCTGCTTTTTATCATCCTCACTCGTCTATTTTACGCTAAAATAACAAATGTCTTCAGAGACATTTTTCGACAGTAATATCAACAGCTACCGGCATTTTTCATAAATTTTTTTTATTACATGTACAACAAAAATGCATTTGTTGAATCGTGACGAAGTGGGTTACGGTTATTTGATTCGGAACCCGGGCAGTAACTGGTAACTTTCAGACCTTTTTCATGAAAGTGAACGAGAGACCATGAAGTTGAGTCTCTCGTAGAAAGACTGTTGAGAGCAGGGAAAGCTTTCAAGCTTATTATGATGAAGGACGAATGAACACCTGCATCGAAAGAGATTGCAACAGGAGTGACATGCAATTACAGCGAATTGTTCCGACATTTCCTTCTTTTCTTTTTTTGTTTCTTTTAATTTTTTTTTCCGGTGGCGTTTTGCGCTTCTGTTTAAGGTTGGAAGCATATGTCTGACAGAGGAAAAGCATTCTTGAAAATGTCAACTAGGAAAAGAGACATTTATTTTGCCAAAATAGAACTCATTAGTTCCTAGCTTGACGCTGTGGTTTTTTTAACAGCTAAAATTTGCCTTGAAAGAGGTTTACACTTAGCTGTTTTGCTGTGTTTATGCCGCTCTCAGATTTAGAGGCGCTGTTTACAATGTGGAAAATGAACTGAAGGTTCTAGGTTAACCCTCCAAGCCACTTCGACCGGTAGAACTACGATAACAGTCAACATGGTGTCATCAGCTCAGTAAAATCACCTGCTCAGAAGCTTCTGTTTTTATTATATATCACTCAGGTTGGACTGAATTCGAAGGCGCCAGTCGGAAGGAACTAAAATTACCTTTCACTTAAAATAAATGTAATGAACGGAGTTTGAATACATTGCACCTTTAGCTTAATCGTGAAATATTACCCGTGGTTCTGGTTTTATTAGCTCTAAATAGTAGATGTTACCATTTGCAGAAAATGGCGCAGATAAATGTTAGCTGGGATGGAATCCCAAAAACATTACTTGAAGAACAATGCGCTGCTGTTTTGAACTCAAGAATAAGCCATCAGCTGACCTGGCTCTTAGGACTAAACATTTTCTTGTCCATAACTGCAGTCCTGGGAAAATACTCTGATCTTAGTCGCTCTTGGTCAGGAAATTTCACTACATGCACCGTCCAAACTTCTGTTACGCTGCCTATCGACAACTGATCTTTTGGTCGGGCTCTTGTCAGAGCCTATGTATGCTGCTTACGAAATGAGTTTGTTAAATGGAAGTTTGGAAACGTGCCGCCTTACTTTTGTTATCAGTTTCATAGCAGGTTATATCTTAAGTGGAGTATCTTTGTTTACATCGACAGCGATACGCTTGGATAGGCTTCTTGCGCTATTAATGGGACTGAGGTACAAACTAGTTGTCACTTTGAAACGAGCACGTTTCACTGTCACTATAATTTGGATCGTAGGAGTTGTATGTTCTATACTGTACTTATGGAATGACCAGATACCTTTAACGTATGCGTACGTTTGCACTTTGATCTGTTTAGTAATCTCGGTTTTTTCTTACACAACAATTTTCGTCACCCTCCGACATCGGCAAACACAAGTTCAAGACCTTATTAACCAACACGCGAACCCACGAAGCCCAATGAACATAGCTTTCAATAGAAGAGCAGTGTCCAGTGCACTATGGCTACAGATAACCTTAGTGTGTTGTTACCTGCCACACGGAATTATGTCGGCCTTGCTGCGTCATAGTGAAGAATCCACAGCTACCTCTTTCAACAGACATTATACAGGGACCCTTGTCTTCGCAAATTCGACTCTGAACCCGTTTATCTATTGCTTGACGATTAAGGAAGTTCGAAAAGTTGTCAGGGAAAAAATCAGCAACCTTCTGAATATTCAACCACAGAGAGTGCACAATCCATCAGCAACAGACCCGTAGAGGGGAGGGGTGCAACGGGTACGTACGCACACTCCCACGGGCTGCGAAAGTCTTTTTACTAGCTTCCGGCGATTAAAAGAAAGCAAGTTATTACAAAAAAGGTTAAATCAAGATAATTGTAATACTTTCGTCCTGACTCGTTTATTTTGTAGTTTGAAATGGAACCTAATTAAATGAACTTTTTCATTTTAATACGTACGAAATGCAGTCTCATACGACCCAATTTTTCAAAATTTTCCGGAGGAGGATGTTACTCGTCAATAAGTGCCTTTGGCCTTCAAACCTCCCTTCCCCCCCTCTAATGCGAAAAAACCTGTTTACGAGTCTGGGCAAGGATGGAAATCACGCAACGTAGAACTTGCAACTCTGTACACTCATAATTCTGTTCTATCTCTGAAAGCACATCAGTGATGTCAACTGTCACCTCTTTGACCCTCTTCACTCTCCACCTCTCTTCAAAACACTTTCGCTTTCCCAGAATAAAGTCCATTTATTCTCCGCCAAAATTTGCGCTGACATTCCTCTGTTACTGCATGCGATCGGTTGATGATGACGCACATCGTAGAAACTTCACCCCAAACTTTAGATCAGGAAATTAAAAAACAGGGAACTTGGATAGAATTTCTTTCTCGTTCTCAATACAGGCTTTTGTTGACGAGCTTCATTTTGCACCACTGTTGAAATTTGACGCTAAGGCTAGAGTTGCTCGTGACTGATAACTCAATAAGATATCATTAATAAACATTATGGTAATAGGACCGAGTGGAGTTCAATTAGGCTTGTAATCAAACGAGTGATAACAAAATCGGACGACCGCGCAGCGGGAGTCCGATTTGTTTACCACAAGTATGATTACATACTTAATTGGACGACACAAAGTCTTTTTATTGATTAATCGTGAAAATGACAATTTCCGATTAAATAAGAATAGCCAAGTTACGAAGGAAAAGGGAAAATTTGCATTAAAGGACTGACAAAGGAGGTGTGATTTGTTTGATGTCGCTCTGAAATTGAATACAATCAAAATGAATGTGATTGGTTGATTTAAACTAGAACTTTGAATGTGATTGGCTTATTGAACTGTGCGATAACAACTTGGTAAGTAAATTAGTGAAAACCAATCACAATCGATGAAATTGTATTTTTTATGATTAAGAAATTTATAAAATATAAGTCATCGTTATGTTAAGAGCGCCCAAACTTTACTTTGATCTTCCCCTTACCAGTAATGATGACCTCTGATTCTCGAGATGTCAATCAACGACCACACCGAGTTATTTTAGGTTTCCTGCGTCATGAACAATGAGAATTCACGATCAAGTATTTCTTCGATTTACATGCCAAAAAGCCGATAGTATTATTTAATAAAGATGTACTCTTAAAGCTAGTGGGGCGGGCTAGAAAAAAATTGAAAAAACTGGTTAGGCATTGCCGATATGAGGATTGGTATGCGCTTGGGAATAATTGAAATGAGAAATGTTTGTCTCCAGGGGTTCCGCAATTGTCCGATTCTATTCCAAAATATGAATCGAATATCATTGGATGTTTGCTTTAGTTTCCACCACCATGAAAGCTAATACTGTCTACATTCGTGTTAATTCAAAAATATCAGAAATTCAAAGAAATGTTTTAAGACGCTAAAATTACGCCTGATTACGACGAATGAGCTACTATTTCTTCAATACAAATGAAGCCTCCGATTTATGCTGTTTACTAAAATATTCAACGGTGGTTCCGAGGGGAATAATCTAAAGTGGTTTTTAGAAAAGAGTCAACTCAATTTTCCTTCGTCAAAAAAGACATTTTTAATTAATAATTCCATTAAGAGTAGAGATTCTCAAATTCACCTGCTCTAAGATAAACAATCTGATAATGACATGTTTGAGCGTTAAAATTGCGCGAAGACCAATAAGCAGATAGCTCACAATGATATATAACTCCAAATTGAGTATACAAAAACTTATTAAATCATTTCTGTCGCTTAAATCATGACGATTTACCGAAACATTTCTGAAGATGGCAAAGAGGAAACTTACGAGCGGTTGTTTTGCTCTCAGGAATTAACTACAGGAATACACGGCTATTTGATATTTCTTTCAGTGTTCAATTTCTTGCTGGCCATTTTTTCATCTCTAGGTAATATTCTGATCCTGATTGCCCTTTATAAAGAGACATCTCTTCACGCGCCGTCCAAACTGTTTCTCAGATCCCTGGCTACAACTGATTTCCTCGTTGGTGTCATTTCTGAGCCTCTAACCATCACGTACTGGATTTCAGCGGTGAGAAAACGATGGGATGAATGTTATAACACGTTTTTTACCAGTATCATTGTGGGGTATCTCCTCTGTGGCATATCTTTGTTGACAATGACTGCAATAAGCGTGGACAGACTTCTTGCTTTGTCATTAAGGGTAAGATATAAACAAATTGTGACGCTGAACAGGGCACGAGCAATCGTTCTTGTATTCTGGATTTTTTGTGCTGTATGCTCCGTGATGCATGCGCATGATTCTCGTATCACAACATGGTACACCCACATAACAATACCTGTTTGTTTTGTAACCTCAATTTTGTCTTACACGACGATTTTTTTGGAAACTCCACCGCCATGAAACTCAGGTACGTGGCAACATTATCCAACCTGAGCAGTCAAGCAACTCAAGTTCAGGGCCACTGCATATTTCTCGATATAGGAAAGGAGTGTTCAGTGAAATGTGCCTACAGTTAGCAGTTGCTGTTTGTTATCTTCCACATGGTATAACTACAGCTTTGTGGACCTATAGAGGACGGTCATCGTCTGTTACTGTGCTCAGACAATTTACAGTAACTCCAGTTTACGTAAATTCAGCACTAAAACCGTTACTTTACTGCTGGAAGATCAGAGAAGTGAGACAATCGGTTAAAGATATAATCAGAGAAATACTTTTCTGTTAATAAATTACAAGGCTGGGGCCTGGAAGAGCTTATAGTTAGCTTATAGAATTGATGATGGCTTAAGCTTTTCTGAGAGCTAGGCGCACTTTCGGTAAAAGAAATTCTTCCTTTTGTAAAATTTTCAGTTCTTTCGATGCTTTCTTACTACGATTGGAGCAGCCGTTATTCAGTCTGAAACAATATTAATTTCCGGCATCAATTTGACTTGCGCAAGCAGTGACTGTCAAAATGAACAGGTGCCGTATAGAAAAATTAGACAATTATAATTTCGATATACTAATATAGTATAATAAAGGCTAATAGTTCAGTTTTTTTTTGGAATTGTGGTCTCTGCCAACCACGTTTCTTTTTTGCTAATTTTTGTGATAGACTTAGTTTGTCTCGACAAAACTTGAACTGGAAAACCCACACCTCTTGCAAGGAGTATTGTGAACTTATCTCCCAATGTTGCTGTCTGCTTATAATTTCTGACTAAGATTTTAATCCATAAGGTAAAAAACTCTTGGGTTCTCTTACGACCATTTCCTTTAATTGCACTTAAAAGGCGAGGCAGCTATTTCGAAATTTAGCGCTCCTGCTATAATCACCTTGCGCGAGGTAATTATAGTTAGGTACGATTCAACCCTCGACCAATCTGAGTGTGACCAGTCTAGGTGAAAATGTTGCGTGTGACACCAAATCTTGTTCTCTAGATGGTAGAGTGTATTCAGACCGTGGACATTCTTTTTAAAACTCGTGAACATTAGTTTAAAGAAAGTCAAGAAAAGCAATGCCCCTTTCCCCATAATATATTCGAGGTAGAAAAGCTTTCCACACAAATTAGCGAAAAACACTTTGATATTAGGCTAGACCGCAGTTGAGCAAAACGCAAATACTAGAGCAATCTATAATACAGGGATTGACGAAATAACAGTATTTTTCCAACTTCGAAAGCATGACAACTTCACCTGGTGCAGTTGGCGTATCATTATATCGTTACCTGAGAAGATATCAGTATTATTATGGTGACTATGTTTATCAACATGGCGGCGAAACACTCCACGACGATTTTCTTTTTTCAATTTATCAATGTTGCTAGGATTGAATTCAACTCTTTTAATGGCAAGACATCATTTTTACAAGCAATTGTTTTGTTTTCGAGTTAGAAATGAAAGCAGTTTTCTTGCAGCTGATCTCTTCATTCGGCGTTGTTAAAATGTGTTTTAAAGTGGTACTTTATCTAAACATAATATCTATAAAATAAACAGAACTTTACAGGTCTGCACGTGGATAAGAAATAATCTTCTCCCGTTGATGACACATCTGATAAGTTCGCTTCAATCACTCGTGAGAAATACTATTAACATTTGTGGTTGAAATTCAAATCCAAGCACTGCACGTAATATGCCCTTTTTTCCATCAGCTAGGTATATATTGAAATTAGCAGTGTCAATTATGGGAAAGAACAGCTGCTCTTTTTGCTCAATTCTATAAGGTGGCTGTTAGCACTTTAAGGACAATTTTCTAGCCTTTAAATTAATTAGCAGCAAAGTGTTCGTCTGAGTAGTTCCTTCACCGATTGTCTCACCTCACTTATCTTCCAGCAGTAAAGCAACGGGTTTAGTGACGAGTTAAAGTAAACTAGAGTTATTGTAAATTGTCTGAGCACAATAATAGCCGACGACTGTTCACTATAGGTCCACAAAGCTGTGATTATACCATGTGGAAGATAACAAACAGCAACTGCCACCTGCAACCAAATTACGCCGGACACTCCTTTTCTATATTGAGATATGTTCAGTGCAGCAGAACTCGAGTTGCTTGATTGCTCTCGCTGAATGATGTTGCCGCGTACCTGGATTTCCTGGTGATGGAGTTCCCAAAAAATCTTTGTATAAGACGAAACTGAGGTGAAGAAGCTTACTGGTATAACTATATGGCTATACCATATTGTTATTCGGACGTTCTGCGCATACATCGCTGAAAAGATAATGGAAACAATCCAGAACATGATGACACATGCGCACGCCTTTTTCACAGTCACAACTTGTCTGTATCTCAGCCCTAATGTTAAGGCGAGCAGCCTATCCACGCTTATTGCAGTCAGTGTTAACAAAGACATGCCGCAGAGAAGATAGCTTGCTATAAAGCTTGTAAATAATGCGTTGTAGCAATCATTCTGTCGCTTTCTCACCGCGGACATCCAGCACGTTATGGTTAGAGGTTCAGAAATGACACCAACGAGGAGATCAGTTGTGGCCAGGGATCGGAGAAACAGTTTTGATGGCGCGTGAAGAGATGTCTCTTTGTGAAGGGCAATCAGGATCAGAATATTACCCAGGGATGAACAAATGGCCAGCAAAACATTGAACGCCGAAAGAAATATCAGATAGCTGCGTATTCCCGCAGTTATTTCCTGAGAGCAAAACAACCGCTCGTAGGTTTTCTCCTCTGCATTAATATTTTCAGTAATATTTTGATAAATCGTCATGTTTTAAGCGACAGAAATGACTTAATGAGTTTTTGTATACTAAGTTTGGAGTTATATATCACTGCGAGCTACCTGCTCATTGGTCTTCGTGCAATTTAAATGCAACTGATTTCATTATTTATGGAATATTTAATTGTGACGTCTATCTTGAGGAAGGAGCGAACCATCAACTGTAAACATATCGGAAGTTGTTTTTGTATTGATAAAACACCAGCTTATTTATCGTAAGTAGGCGTAATTTCAGCGTCCTAGGACATTTCGCTGAATTCATAATATTATCAAATTGACAGAACACAAAGACTATTAGCCTCCCTACTAGTGGAAACCAAAACAATATCTATGCTATTGATTCAGTATCTTTCGATCCATCTTTTGATATCTTTCATAACCTTTGATCAATCTTTTGATATCTTTCAGTATCTTTCGATTCATCTTCTGATATCTTTCAGTATCTTTCGATCCATCTTTTGACATCTTTCATAACCTTTGATCAATCTTTTGATATCTTTCAGTATCTTTCGATCCATCTTTTGATATCTTTCAGTATCTTTCGATCAATCTTTTGATGTCTTTCAGTATCTTTCGATCCATCTTCTGATATCTTTCAGTATCTTTTGATCCATCCTCTGATATCTCTCAGTATTTTTTGATCTATTTTTCAGAATCACGGGTCTTTCAGGACTATAATTAATTCGCCTATTTATTACTAGATAATAGAGCTTGTCTTAAGACAAAGCTTGGCCCTTTTCCTTTTATTCAATTTTTGCACCAGTTCTTTTAGTTTCAAGTCTACATTTTTTTCGATTTGTTTTGTTTTGTTATGTTTTTTATTTCATCGTGTTTTCAGTCCTGAGCAGCTGTTATAAACTCAGTTCAAGCATGGAATGCTGAAAGTGATGGAAGGTGACGCTCGCCAACTGAGGCATGTGTTGAGGCCGAGAATTAAAATTCCTCCCAGTTTGCCAAGTTTGTGGCGGTCCTGCCTTTCAAAATTGCAATTAGTTTGCATAGTATCTACCTTAACAAATCAGAAAACATTCTCCGTACATGACACTTGAAAGACAAAAAAATGAGGAAAGAGAAAAATGATTTAAAGATTATGGATTAGCAAGAAAGTTTACTTAATAATTTCTTGAAGAAACATCTGGGAATTAAGAATCTATGGTATCTAATTTAATACCATACGTTTGTAAAATATTTGAAATTCTATGAGCCTTATGACAAGCCTGTTAACTTCTATTGAATTTACAAACAGACGGTAGACCAAGGAGTAGTTGCTGTGACTGGTCGACGAAATCTCTTTTGAACAGTGGGCGAACATCTCAAGATGGTAGACAGAGACTGTTCTGACTTTTCTTGTTCTTTCGGATTGGAAGCAAAGAAACAGCAGCCACATTACTGATATCGTCATCTGTGACACTTAAGAACGTTATCAAACGTGGTGAAGCAGCCTCTACCAGGTGCACTGAGGGTTAATACAACAAACAAAAATATACTTTGTCATTTTAATGACACCAACCGAAAATAGATGCGCATGAGTAAATGGAGACGTTACAGAATTAATTCCGTCCTCATTAATATGTCATATGCCATCGATGTCAAGTGACGTGTACATCGAATAAGAATTTCTGGGTTTCAAAAATTATCTTAAGCGGGAGACATAACATTACCCACCAGCTAAAGTATCTTTTTCCCTCATACGTTCCGTTGCACTCACGGTAACCTAACCAAACCGGTTCTTCTGAATAAAGAAAAAATTTTCAGTTATCTAAAGTAAGAGAAAATCAAGATAAAAGGCGAGCCTCAAACTCGCCAACAAGTTGTTTTAATCTAAATGCAGGTTAGTTTTACTATGAATGAGGGGAGAACCTTTTCCCACAAAACTTCAACATGAAAGGACAACGTTGCGATCTGGGGGCGGATTATCTCGACACTAAACTTCAATGAGTATCCTCGTTTTATTACCTTCAGAATACATTTCCATGATGCCTATCAATGTTAGTGCTGCAGGACAGCTCCCTAGACAGTGCGTATAAAATAACTCTTCTGAACAAAATATAGTTATAACATAGCTAGTAAATTTGTCTAATCAAATTCAATTGCGCGAGCGTGCTTCGTATTCCTATTGTGCACGCTCATGACGTCAGCAAACATATCCCTCGAGAAAAAAATTTTCCATCGGGTTGAAAATGTTATAAAACAATTGGTTCATACGTCAGCGGTGCGTTCATCGAGATATGAAGCACTTGGGAAGTTTAGAGAGCACTCAAGAAGCTAGAGTTGCTCTCGGCCATGCCTTGAGCAACTCTTACGCATCTTTCGTGCTCTCCAAACTTCCCGCGTGCTTCATATCTCGATGAACGCACGCTGACGTATGAACCAATTGTTAATTGATACTTACAGCAGTCGATGTACCGTCTTTTTAAAAGTTTCAAGTTCACGAACTTTTTCACTTTTACCATGAGCAATAAATCTCACCTATTTTTATTAGAACATTTTAATCATCATTATTACCTTCACCTGGATCTAACACTATGCCGACGACCAAACCTAGTCCACATACAGGTCCAACGTACTTGACCGTTCCTCGAAGTTTCCCAAACCAACTAAACAATACCTTCATACCGACTTCAATGTCGCTGATTGATTCAGGCTTGAAGCCCTGTTTCATAGTATCACCTGTAATAAATAACAAAAACAACATATAATTAAAACGACCATCGTACTATTTACATCACGATCATCAATTAGACCTCATTGATGTTTTAGGTCATTAAAGGCCCACATAACCCAGTAGTTTTACTTGGACCGGAGTTCAAATGACTTAGCCCTGCGTTACATTAGCTTATCAGCAAATCTACACACAAGTGAACCCCTTCCCCACACACCCCCCCCCCCAAAAAAAAAAAAAAGAAAAATTAAATATCAAATACTAACTTGCTGGTAATAATGTGTCAGATACGGGTAAGAGTGTGATTATCGGTGAGACTTCTATTTTTCTGGATATAAAGCACACGCAACCCAAAATTTCTCAAAATTTTCTCTATTCGAAGAGCTGCCGGTCGAAACGTCAGCTTTAGAAATTCTTTACGGTGACCAATTTACATCATCAACTCAGTTGATAAAACCAAGTTATCTTATTATACCCCCATCGACGTAGCGTCACAGTTTCTTCAAAGAAACTTACCCTCTTCAATCTTGTCATTAGTTGCCCCTATCTTGTTTGTCTCGTCATTGGTTTGGTTGGTCGTTGTGTCCATCAGCACAGCTTGGCCTGTCAGGCTTTCTACCTGCTGCACCAGACCCTGCACAGTGGACGTTAAACTGTCTATCTGCTATTACTGATCATTCAACTGTTGTGACTTATCATTGAATATAAATGTCAATCGCTCAATCTGCTTTGACTGATCTTTAACCTGATTCTGAGTGGTCTCAAGGCTGAATACAGCTAAGTTCAAGTGGCTTTCCATGTGCGATTCTAAGTGAGATTTGGTCCTTGTTCTTTGAAACTAAAAAAAGACGATGAGGTTAGTAACCTCTTTTATTCAACTGCCACACTGGTCAGTAGGAATTTTTTAAACCCTACAAAATGAGAAAATGTATATTCATTTGACAATTCGTCATAATTCGTTTTATGATATGGTTATACAATACAAACGCACGACCTCTCCGCAAAACCTACAATTGGATATCAACTGAAAGCTGTTTCATACCGCATTTTGGCATCCTAAGTTCTTGTATTTGCATTCAATTTCTGCTAAAGGACAGTTATCACGAATATGAGCCAAGAGCTACAACAAAAAGATGAAAAAGATTTAGTCTTGAATGAGCAGCCAGAGAAATCCTCCCTCGTGCGTAGCGAAAGCAAATCATTCGGAGTCTCAAAATTACTCCTAAGATTTCGTAATTTATGAATCAGGAAATTGAAATTTAAAAATATTCCTTATTAGTCTTTCGCATTTCCCCTGCGAAGTTTAACGGAGAAAACCTCCTAGAAGGGATCGTAACGGTGTTAAGGATTGTTTCCCTATCGTGGAGCTACCTAGATTAAATTCTGGCAGGCTCACTCATAGCAGAAAATAACGACCTTTATATCCTCTGACTGAAGCCAGAAAAACATTTCCAACAGTATTACACGTTCTCTAAACACGAGAACACAGAACTCCTCCAATTGCTCACATAAAACAGGACTAAGCATGTGTTCTTTCATATAAAGTAGCACTATGTCCGGATGCGGGCTGTGTGCATGAACTTTCAATTAAACACTCGTTGGAATTACTGAGAATCAGTGAGAATATTAAATGTTACCTTTTCTCGTGGAATATTTCTCAGACCACAATTGTTGGGACATTGAACCGGAAACTTTTGATAGACTTTATGATGTTGCTGAAGAAAATCGAAAATAAGTTTTTTAAAATTTCAAAATTCTCTCCGTCTTATAAAAATTATGACTAATAAAGACAGGCTGTTGTACTAACGAAATTTATAGAGTAAAATACCCACTTTCTTATCAGTAGAGGACCAAAGTTCTCGAATCCAACATTAAAGCCCAACTTTACTAAGATGTTTCTGTGTAACAATTTTATATCGAATAAGAGAAGATATCGAGAGCTCAACAAAATCTTGACTTAATAAAGATTGATAGTCGTCACCACTTTTCCACTTTGGATAAAAAGCAAAAGTTTGAGATACTGCCTTTGTAGAAGCTATATAAAGAATATGTTTTTGTTAACAAACCTGCTTGTTTTTCACGATAAACGATCTTCGACAATATTTACAACTAACTTCCCTCCAGACACATTCCGTTATCTTGTGATTGTTCATATCTCGCCTGATGAGCTTCTCTTTACATCCTTCATTTGGACACTCCACCGCGTTGAACAGGCATTCTGACTGATGTTTCTGAAATCATAATTTATCGATAATAAACTGCAATGTAATCATGATCCAATCTGCTAAGACATAAAACAGGCTAAAGAAAAGAGAGACTTGATTGACAGGAAAACAATCGGTTAACTGACGGTTTAGGATCTAAGAAAAGAAATGTGAAATTTACGTGTGACTTGTTGATAATAATGATATCTCTAAGACCGGTGATAAATATTAAATAAACGTGTAATAAAATAAGCATGCACGCACGCAAACTGCTGTCCATGACACCGTAGATGGCAAATACTAAAACAACACCGCTGTTCAGTCCAGACCGTTACTATTGTACAAGAAACTATTGAGTTGAGCTCCACAAGTTATCCTTATCTGCTTCGTATAACATCTTATCTTGTTGCAACGATGCTCAAGAGTAGCAAGAATATGCACAATGCTTGCTTATGATTTAGGAGACAAATGACAATGTTTGAGAGACTTTTAAAGTTTTGGGACTGACTGTGGATGCGCCGTAGATATATTACCTCGCAAATAAAATCTATTAAAGTTCACACGGCAACCAGGTGGACAATCAAACATGGTTTGATGCTACTCTGGTTTACAGATTTAATGAATGTAACCGAAGAAGTTACGATTCATAGACCCAACGTTTCGACACTCCTGTCTAGCGCCTTCATCAGGAGTGAAAAAAATTACCTGCACAGCTCGGAGTTCTCCAGTCCAAGGACACCCAACATAAGAACATTTCACCTTGAGATCCAGAATTTTGCGATGACAAGCAACATCTGGAAATATCTGACAACCCAGACACATTCATGGTCAATACATTCTAACCAGGTATCAGGTTACACCAATGTCAACATAATTACGCTCAATTACAATCTTTGCGCACTTTAATGACGGCGTGGAGGACTTGAAATATGATAGAAAGAGAATGATATCTTGAGCAAGAAAAAACAAAACAAAAAAATACCGTCAGTTTTTGCTTGTAGCATAAACTGAACGGGCAGTGTTGAAATGGACTGGCAGTATTATAAAATAAAATTATAATGCAGTATTACCATGGTGAGCCATTTATGCCAAAATTTTCAATCGCTAGTGATAAAACTCAATCGCTAGCAACATATCATAATTGTAAATGGGAATACAGATAACGGCGTTATATGTGAACGCCACTGTAAGACTGCAAGTAAAAGCGCTTATGAATTATGAATCGCCGGTGTTCTGAGGCTGATCGATAGCGCTAAATATCAATCACAGGTTTTAGTATCAATCGATAAAGTGAAGCCTTTACGGCTTGTGAAATCTTAACCATGTCAATCAACGTTGCCACCGATCGTTTGTGAAAAGTTGAAATCGCCGCCGCAAAACATTAATCGTTAGTGCTAGTATCGATTTTTTATTGATTTTAACTTGAACCAGTCTCCCACTTGTTTAGCAAAGATAAATCAATCAAATCTTGCTCACTTTCTTGCAATCAAACATATTTTGAATAATAATTTTAAAAATAAATCCGTATTGAAAAGTTATTGTAAATCTAAAAAACAATTACAAATTCTTGATAGGATCACTTTTTCCAAAAATGACTTATTTAAAACCCAAAAATAATTTGCGATCCAAGATTCCTTGGAAATCCAGAAAAATGTTTCAAATCGCGGAAAATGACCTAAGTGATCGTGTCGTCTAGAATTCTTGAGATGAACAACGAGATGGCGTCCTCAAACAGATTCATTTATTGGCAGATTAAGGGAAGCAAATCCTCCAAGTGCCTGTTGTCACACAGTCGGCCCAAGCTCTAGCTGTGAGATGATCTTATTGCGTAAGAAGCGTCATGGCGAAAATATAAGAGTTTGTATGGGAATATTTACAACTGCTCTTTGGAGGTAAAAATACAGTTAAATTCTCGATAAAAAAAAATACCTCACCATAATTCCAAGTGCATCGCGTCTTGTCTGAACGCTTACTGTGTTGAAACGAGGCCATTTTAGCGACTAATCCATTTCTAGTTACTTACTCATAAGAGAAGCTGGAGCTTGGGTCGCCTGTGGGATTTTGCGCCTTCGGAAAATGAGTGAGCAGCCTTGTCCTTCTCCCAAGAGTAGGAAACCTAAAAATGAATTACTCCCTGAAATGGCCTCGTTTCAACAAAGTAAGCTTTCAGACAACAAGCAATGCACTGTGGAAGTTAGGTGAGGTATTTTTTAATGACAATTTGACTCTATTTTTACTTCCTCAAGGAGATCATTAATATTCCCATACGAACTCTTATATTTTCGCCATGACGCAAGATGATCACCTCGCAGCTGGAGCGTGGGTACTTTCGTCGTTTAAAATACGCCGCAAAACAGCAGAAGAATTTTGTAAGCTGTTCACCGCTCTCGAACAAGACCAGAATCCTAAATTCCCTCATGCGCTACACTGCCGCAAAATCGCATCCACCACCTCCGGGAAATAATGCAGTTGGTGATAACTAAGCGATGGAACTCACTTTCTATCGGCCTACCCGCGTAATAACCCACGCAGGATGTTGGGAGAACCCGAGAATCGTTTGTCAATCACTTGCCTCTGCTAGCTCGTGATTTACAAACTTGTTTTTAAGCTGGTAAACCGATAAAAACGCAGTCTATCGCTTTAAAATATATTTCAATTTTCTATGGTTTTACCCTCGGAGAATTTCGCGTAATTAATGAAGACACAAACATGTACACACACACGAATAACTTAAAGTGAGGATCCTATTTCAAAACAAAATTTCTGCGTTTGTGACACTGAAACGAAAGAGTAACGATGATTTCTACCCTTGTGCTAGACATGTTTTGTTTTGACTTAACTTTGCAATAGGGGCCACCCATTTGAAGGATACGGCGTTTCGAGTTGTAAGTTAAAATGCCTAAGGATCTGTTAACCGAGAGTAGAGCGTGGAATCGCTAGTTTGCCGTGCGATATCATTACCTTATCACGTGAAAGAGGCTCTCTGTCTACTGGACATTTTGGAGAATGGCCCCTGAAGGAAGGAAATTTGCAACAACAGAAAAAAAAAGTCAGAAAACAAACATTTAGAAATTGGTCATCTTGTATATTATTTTACTATCAAGTCTTGGCGTTTTTCATCGCTGGACCATACGCTGCTGCATAAAGAATCCACAATGGTGGACTTGTTGCATATAATTAACATTTGCATCCGAAAGACAAATTATAATTAGTTTAAGTCGATTCCTTTTTTAACAAAGTAAACGAAAGATCAAAGTGAAAGATCAAAGTTAAATTGAAAGATCATATCATTCGATGAATCAGTTAGATGCGCTTGTACTAAAGCGATCGAAGACACCTAAAAGGCAACAAGTAACTATTTGGTGAAATATTTGATAGCTTTCAGTCGCATTCATAAGTACTCACGGCGACCTCGAACCTGTTTGAATTGTTTTGTACCGGATAAAGCTATTTAGCTGTTACTTATGTATAACTGAGACACACAATAATTCCCTTGGAAAGTGACTCAACCGGTCGATATCGTCGTTCAACTTAGGTGATTGTCACGTAAGATGATTGTTTTCAGTTGTAACTTGATACAGCGTACCGTGATGCGCCCCCCTACCTCAACAAGCTCCCCAAGCAGGTGTTACAAAATCTATGGCCGCATCCTCCAATCTGTATGGGATCTTTCATTGTTAAATGACACACAGGGCATTCAAAATCATCGGGAACTACACTTATAAACTCAAAATCATAGCCGCCAAGTTCTGGAATTTTCTGGTCAGCCGCCATTGTGAGTTCGGATTAGAACGAAACTGGAAGAGATAATCAGTCTTGCGTGAAGACTTAGGAATCTAGTTCCCAGACTCTCTAAGACTTAAACTAAGCCCTCTGATTCAAGAACTTGGAAAAACCTGAACATACATACAATGTTGTACTGCAAAACACGCATTTACAAATCAGAGTAAAACAATCGAGGCGGGGGAAGGAAGAGCACCGCAAAATACCAATCTTTAAAAAGATGTTTTCAAAGTTTTTTACTAAATCGTTCAATATACTGGTATAGCCAAGATTGATGGTTTGGTAAACGAAATGTTTCCAATGAACGCGTATCGCTTGCAAACACATTTTTTCCCCATAATTATGGAGGTCTTAAAACTATATCGGGGTTGGCTAGAAAAAAAAAATGAAAAATACTGGTTAGGCATTCCCAATATACAGATTGGCATGTGCTTGGGAATAAAATGGATGAGAAATGTTTGTCTCCAGGGGGTTCCGCGATTGTTTGATTCTGTTCCAAAATATGAATCGAATATCATAGGATATTTGCTTTGGTTTCCACTGCCATGAAAGCTAATACTGTCTGCATTCTTGTTAATTCAAAGAAATGTTTTAAGACGCTAAAATTACGCCTAATTTCGACGAATGATGCAAATGAAGTCTCCGATTTGTGCTGTTTACTGACATACCCAACGGTGGTTCCGAGAGGAATAATCTAAAGTGGTTAAAAGTGAGTATACTCAATTCATGTTGCTTCGTCAAAAAAGATATCTTTAATTATAAAATTCCGTTAAGAGTAGAGTTTCTCAAATTCACCTGCCCTTAGATAAACAATCAGATAATGATATGTTTGAGCGTAAAATATTGTGCAAAGACCAAGAAGTAGATAGCTCACAATGATATATAACTCCAAATTAAGTCATTTCTGTTGCTTAAATCATGACGATTTACCGAAACATTTCTGGAGATGGCAAGGAGAAAACTTACGAGCAGTTGTTTTGCTCTCAGGAATTAACTACAGGAATACAGGGCTATTTGACATTTCTTTCGGTGTTCAATTTCTTGCTGGCCATTTGTTCATTTCTGGGTAATATTCTGATCCTGATTGCCCATCATAAAGAGACATCTCTTCACGCGCCGTCCAAACTGTTTCTCCGATTCCTGACTACAACTGATCTCCTCGTTGGTGTCATTTCTGAGCCTCTAACCATCACCTACTGGATTTCAGTGATGAGAAAAAGATGGGATGAATGTTATAACACGTTGTCCACCAGTATCATTGCGGGGTATCTCCTCTGTGGGAATCTCTTTGTTAACAATGACTGCAATAAGCGTGGACAGACTTCTTGCTTTGTCATTAAGGGTAAGATATATATAAAATGTGACTCTGAATAGGGCACGAGCAATCGTTCTTGTATTCTGAATTTTTTGTACTGTGTGGTCCGTGATGCATGCGCATGATTCTCGTATAACAACATGGTACACCCACATAACGATACCTGTTTGTTTTGTAACCTCAGTTTTGTCTTACACGACGATTTTTTGAAATTCCACCGCCATGAATTTCAGGTACGTGGCAACATTCTCCAACCTGAGCGATCAAACAACTCAAGTTCAGGGTCACTAAACATTTCTCGATGTAGGAAAAGAGTGTCCAGTGTAATGTGTCTGCAGTTAGCAGTTGCTGTTTGTTATCTTCCACATGGTAGTGGACGCCATCGTCTGTTACTGTGCTCAAACAATTTACAGTAACTCTAGTTTACGTAAATTCAACACTAAACCCGTTGCTTTACTGCTGAAAGATCAGAGAAGTGAGACAATCGGTTAAAGAAATAATCAGAGAAACACTTTGCTGCCCATAAGTTACAAGGCTGGAGCCTTGAAGAGCTTGTAGTTAGCTTATAGAATTGATGATGGCTTAAGCTTTTCTTAGAGCTCGGCGCACTTTCGGTAAAAGAGATTCTTCCTTCTGTAAAATTTCCCGTTCTTTCGATGCCTTCTTACTACGATTGAAGCAGCCGTCATTCGAAGATAACAGTGTGAAACAATATTAATTTCCGGCATCAATTTGACTTGCGCAAGCAGTGACTGTCAAAAAGAACAGGTGCCGTATGAAAAAATAGACAATTATAATTTCGATATACTAATATATTATAATAAACGGCTAATAGTTCAGTGTTTTTTTTTAAGTGTGGTCTCTGCCAACCACAATTCCCTTTTTTTATTTTTTTGCTTATTTTGGTGATAAACTCAGTTTGTCTCCACAAAACTTGAATTGTAAAACCCACAAAACCACACCTCTTGCAAAAAGTGTGGTGAACGTATCTCCCAATGTTGCTGTATGCTTATAATTTTGACTAGGATTTTAATCTATAAGATAAAAACCCTTGGGTCTTCTTACGACCATTTCCCTTAATTGCATTTAAAAACGCGTGGCAGCTATTTCAAAATTTAGCGCTCCTGCTATTATAGCTAAGTACGATGCAACCCTCGACCAATCTGAGTATCAGAATTTCCACAATCACAAGAGCAATTATACTTGGTGAAAATATTGCGTGTGACACCGAAATCTTGTTTTCTAGATGGTAGAGTGTATTCAAACAGTGGACATTCTTTTTAAAACCAGAGAACATTGCTTTAAAGAAAGTCAAGAAAAGCAATTCCCCTTGCCCCGTAATATATTCGAGGCAGAAAAACTTTTCACACAAATTAGCGAAAAACATTCTGATATTAGACGAGACCACAGTTGAGCAAAATGCAAATACTAGCGTAATCTATCATACAGGGATTGATGAAATAACAGTATTTGTCCTGCTTCAAAATCATAACAACTCCCCCTGGTGCAGTTGGCGTATCTTTATAGCGTTACCTGAGAAGATATCAGTGTTATTATGGTGACTGTGTTTATCAATATGGCGGTGAAACTATCCACGACGATTTCCTTTTTTCAATTTACCAATGTTACTAAGATTGAATTCAACTCTTTTAATAGCAAGACATCTTTTTTACAAGCAATTGTTTTGTTTTCGTGTCAGAAATTAAAGCAGTTTTCTTGCAGCTGATCTCTTTATTCAGCGTTGTTAAGATGTGTTTTAAAGTGGTATTTTATCTAAATATAATAGCTATAAAATAAACAGAACTTTACAGGTCTGCATTTGGATAAGAAATTATCCTGTCCCGTTGATGATAGATATGATTAGTTCTCTTTACTCACTCGTGAGAAGGTTGAATTTCAAATCCAAGCACTGCACGTAATATGCCCTTTTTTCCATCAGCTAAGTATATATTTAAATTAGCAGTGTCAATTATATATGGGAAAGAACAGCTGCTTTTTTTTAAAATTTACATCTAGCTCTTATTCGTCATATTGATGAAGGAAATTAAGATTGTTTAGCAATGTCATCTACAAATGACTGACGGCTTGAGTCTCAAAAATTGTTATTAAAAAGAATTGTAGGTCAGTTATATAAGTTCTAACTAAAGCTTAAACCTTCATCGATTCTATAAAGTGGTTATAAGCACTTTAAGGATCATTTTCTAGCCTTTTAATTAATTAGCTGCAAAGTGTTCGTCTGAGTAATTCCTTCACCGATCGCCTCACCTCGCTAATCTTCCAGCAGTAAAGCAAAGGGTTTAGTGACGAATTAAAGTAAACTAGAGTTATTGTAAATTGTCTGAGCACAATAATAGCCGACGACTGTCCACTATTGGTCCACAAAGCTGTGATTATACCATGTGGAAGATAACAAACAGCAACTGCCACCTGCGACCAAATTACACTGGACACTCCTTTTCTATACTGAGTTATGTTCGGTGGAGTGGAACTCGAGTTGCTAGATTGCTCTCGCTGAATGATGTTGCCGCGTACCTGGATTTCCTGGCGATGGAGTCTGTGATCTCTTCATTTAAATGCAACTGACTTAATTATTTATGGAATATTTAATTGTGACGTCTATCTTGAGGAAGGAGCGAACCATCAACTGTAAATATATCAGAAGTTGTTTTTGTATTGATCAAACACCAGCTTATTTGTCGTAATTAGGCGTAATTTCAGCGTCCTAGGACATTTTATTGAATTCATAATATTATCAAATTGACAGAAACACAAACAGTATTACCCTCCTTAGTAGTGGAAACCAAAACAATATCCATGCTATTGATTCAGTATCTTTCGATCAATCTTTTGATATCTTTCAGAATCTTTCGATATATCTTTTGATATCTTTCAGTATCTTTCGATCTATTTTCTGATATCTTTCTATCTTGGCCCCCGATGCCATAATATCAAACAGGCACCTATCTTGAATAAGCACAGCCTCTTCCCTCACTTTCTTAATGAGTAGGGATACAAGGAAAACCTGTTTGTATTGTAGCTTTATTTATAAATTTTTAAGCAACTACTACAAGCGAATCAGTAAAGGAGAAGTCTCGCTTCCAGTCATCGCTATCCCCGTGCTATCTCTTGACGTCTACGTGGATGCTTTAGCTTTTGTTTTTTCTATTTAAGATATAGAAAAAATAAAGTTACACTTCGTTGAAAGGAAAACTTAATAAACACCTTCCTAGGTTAACCGCCACCCTCCATATAAGCGCCCCTTCTTTTGCCTTAATTTTAAATAAGCTGCCCGGGCGCCTATTCGAGGAAATACGGTATTACTTGAATGATGTCATGGAATGCTGGAAGTGATGCAAGGTGACGCTCGTCAACTGAGGCATGTGTTGAGGCCGAGCATTAAAATTCTACCCAGTTTGCCAAGTTTTTGGTGGTCCTGGCCTTTCAAAATTGCAATTAGTTTACACAGTATCTTAATTTTGTGATTTCAAAAACTCAAAAAATTCTCCGTACAGGACACTTGAAAAGACAAAAAAACGAGGAAAGAGAAAAATGACTAAAAGATTATCGATTGGTGAGAAAGTTTACTCAATAATTTCTTGAAGAAACCTCTGGAAATTAAGAATCTATGTTATCTACTTTAATATGCTTGTAAAATATTTGAAATTCAACCAGCCTTAAAACAAGCCTGTTAACTTACAAACAGACGGTAGACCAAGAAGTCGTTACTGTGATTGGTCGACGAAATCTTCTCTGAGCAGTGGACGATCATCTCAAGATGGTAACCAGAGACTGTTCTGACTTTTCTTGTTCTTTCACATTGGAAGCAAAGAAATAGGTGCCACATAACTGTTAACGTCATCTGTAACACTCAATAACGTTACCAAACGTGGTGAAGCAGCCTCTACGAGGTGCACTGAGGGTTAATACAACAAGCAAAAAAAGATCCTTTGTCATTTTTAACGTAACCAGCCGAAAACAGAGGTGCATGAGTAAATGGAGACGTTACAGAATTAATTCCGTCATTGTCTATATGTCAAACGCCATCGATGTCAAGCGACGTATACATCGAATAAGAATTTCTGGGTTGAAAAAATTATCTTAAGCGGGAGACATAACATTACCTACCAGGTAAAGATTCTTTTTCCGTCAAATGTCCCGTTGTGCCGCCGGTAAAAGTCCGGTAACGATCGCTCTACATAAAAAAATTCAGCCATCTAAAGTACGAGAAAATTAATATAAAGGCGAGCCTGATTTATTGCTAAATAACACGTGAAAAGTTGTTTTAATCTAAATGAAGGTTTAGTTTTACTATGAATGAGGGGAGAACCTTTTCCCACAAAGCATGAAACAACATGAAAGGACAACGTTTCGGTCTTGGGGCGGATTATCTCGGTATTAAATTTCAATGAGTACCCTCGTTTTATTACCTTCATAATACATTTCCATGATGCCTATCAATGTTAGTGCTTTAGGACAGCTCCCTAGACAGTGCGTATAAAATATTTCTTCTGAACGAAAGATACTTACACTTGCAGCAGTGGATGTACAGTCTTTTTAAAAGTTTCAAGTTCACGAACTTATTCACTTTTACCTTGAGCAATTACTCTCACGTAATTTTATTATTTCATTTTAATCATCATATTACCTTGATCTGGATCTAACTCTACGCCGAGCCAATCTTTAGATCCATGGCCAGCAACAGGTCCAACGTACTTGACTGTTCCTCGACGTTTCCCAAAAAGACTAAACAAGACCTTCATGCCTACTTCAATATCATTGATTAATTTAGGCTTGAAGCCCTGTTTCATAGTACCACCTGTAATAAATAAAAAACAGTAGATAATTAAGACGACCATCATACTAAATACATTACGATCATCAATCAGACTTCATTGATGTTTTTAGAACAGAAAAGAACCTAGCTCTGCGTAACATAGGCTTATCAATACACCAGTATCCCCGTCCCCTCCGCCCCCCCCCCCTCCCTTAAAAAAAAGAGATTCCTATTCAATAATAACTTGCGGGAAATGATGTGTCAGATACGAGTAAGAGTGTGATTATTGGTAAGACTACTATTTTTCTGCATATAAAACACGCAAACCCAAAATTTCTATGTTCGCTCTAACGAAGGGCTGCCGGTCGAAACGTCAGCTTTAGCAATTCTTTACGGTGAACAATTTACATCATCAACTCAGTTGATAAAACCAAGTTATCTTATTATACCCCCCATCGACGCAGCACCACAGTTTCTATAAAAACATACCCTCTTTAACATTGGCATGGGTTGTCCCTTTCACGTTTGTCTGGTCCTTGGTTTGGTCGGTCGTTTTGTCCATCAGCACAGCTTGATATCGATCCTGGCCTGTCAGGCGTTCTACCTCCTGCACCAGACCCTGCACAGTGGATGTTAAACTGGCTATCTACTGTGACTGGTCATTCAGAGAGGAGATTAATCGCTCATTTTTTTGAGAATAATTCATATCTTTGGGCATCAATCTGGCTATCTGCTGTGACTGTTCTGTATTCTTGGCCACCAATCTTTCTATCTGCTGTGACTGATCATTCAACTGTTGAGACTGATTATTCAACTTCTGTGATGGATCATTCAACTGCTGTGACTGATTATTCAACTTCTGTGATGGATCATTCAACTGCTGTAACTGATCCTTGAATATGGATGTCAATTGCTCAATCTGCTTTGACTGATCTTTAACCAGATTCTGAGTGGTTTCAAGGCTGCACAGAGCTAAGTTCAAGTGGCTTTGGGAACTACACTTGTAAACTCAAAATCATAGCCGCCAAGCTCTGGAATATTCTTGCCAGCCACCATTGTGAGTTCGATTTCTGACCGAAACCGGAAGAGATAATCCGTCTTGCGTGACGACTAGTGAAACAAGCCTAATTCCCAGACTCTCTAAGACTCAAACTAAGCCCTCTGATTCAAGAACTGGGAAAAGTCTTAACATATAGAAAATGTTGTAAGGCAAAACACGCATTAACAAATAAGTGTATAACAACAGAGGCGGGGGATGGAAGAGAAGATGGAGAACTGTCATAAATAGCTATTGAGTGGAGTTAATTTTTCCAAAGTCAGGTTCCAATTCAATTCCTAAATACATCAGTAACAGTCTTTAAATGATACTTGCTTCCCGGACAGAAAAGTTGCCACAAACATTATGAATAAATAAGTCAAATACACATGTATATATCTTGAGTTTGTAGCGATTATTTCCAGCTGCATCATAATATAATAACTTGACTTTCAAGTCATAAGACACATTTTTGTGTTTCTGACATAAGTATCCACTGGAACAGGCGTACAAGAAGGCCGGTGACCTTCATTTATATTTCAGTCTGTGACAATTAAACAAACTACAACATTGAAGCAATCCTCGAATACGACTTTAAGTGGGATTTGCAAGTTAAGACATGTATGAGCTGTTATAAATTTTCCTTTCCTTTACTTTTGCACCTGACAGCTTTAAATAGGAACTATTTTCTTAAACAGCATTTAGTTTTAATTGTATTCTTCACTGCTTGTCTCACTTCTGTGATTTTCCAACAATAAAGAATCGGATTCATGGACGAGTGTTAGTTTACCAATGTCCCTGTAAGTTGCCTAACAAAGAAAATTAATGAAGGCCGTTCGCTATGAGTAAATAAAACCTCCACTACACCGTGAGGCAGATAGCACTTGCCACTACTTTCCTGCATCGAGACATGTTCAGTGGAATTCATGAGAAATTGTTTGGTTTTGTTGATCATACTGTGGATGAAGTACTGTCTGTACCTGCGTTTGATGATGAAAATGAGTGAAGAAGATCCAAGTATAATTGAAGAAGGATATTAATAGGCAAAGAGGAATCGCTACACTGCTGCACCATACTGCGATGAGAGAATTCCAAAACTACATCGCACCATTAAGAAAGCATACGAACTAAATTATAGATGTAGCGACAACTGTATGCTTTAGGGCCTATTTACATAGAGGTGGAGGCTCAGGTAGGTGAGGTGACCCGCCTGTTCATATAATCTCTTGTTTTATCTTAATCACGTATACATAATAGGTGGGGTGACCCGTCCAGATGGGTTGCCCGGTCTGCTGAGTAGGGTAACCCTGTCAGCCGGGATAACAATTTGCCATGTAAACGTCTCAAAGTGGGGTAATCGCCTAGCCAAGGTGGCTTCCTTTTGCCTAAAGATGATGTTTCTTAAGTATGTTAATTATCGATTCATGTAAACAATTTTATCAATGTGAAGCACCGTCACGGTTCTATGTTTAAAAAAAAAAAAAAAGAGTCTGTATATCCGAGATGGTTGACTACGCTTTTAACATAGGAACTTAAATCGATAAGGCGAAAGTGAAATTATCTTCTTATGTAAAAAAATTTACTTCGGCGAAGAAGGCATCCGCTTGAAATATTCATTTTTGGAACTTGAGGGATGAGGTTGTAGTTCATAACGTCATTTATGTTTTCCTATCATAACCGCTTACTTCCGCCTTCATTTCTCAATCTATCTGTCACCAATAACAGCATATATTCGCATAACACATACATTCGAAAAGGCACTGACTACCGATATCATCAATTTCGAACCAATGTTAAATATTTTTTTGTGTTTTTTCAAGGACCAAAAATTTGGAATTCCTAACCTGCTCTGGGTAAAAACGAAAGGGGAAAGAAACTATGAGCCTTGAAAAATTGTATGAAAAAATCAGAGAAATAACCGGGTGGTTGCAACATCAAGCCAATGATTAACGAGTTTAACTTTTTTCAAAAATTTGATATACATTTGGTTTCTTTTTTCATTTCGCTATTTAATTAACTGTATACATCCTTCATACTGACAACTTGTATAATTGTTATAGACTCACAACCGAGAATACGTACCTTTTATGGAAATAATTATAAGCTTTCATAGATTTAACAGGCAGGTTGTTACATTTATGGCATATCAAATATTCACCATTATCAATTCCCCGGCTTTGTTATGAATGTACGGTTCAAAGATGCCTAGCACCAATTATTTGTGTGAGCATATATTACAGTTATGCTACCAGTGCAATTCACCGTAACGTTATACGCGTTATTTTCAATCTTCCTTTATCCCTTCATCTACTCGTTTTTTTGAGCTGGTCCATTAGTCTTCCATGGAGAATAAAGGAGTGTAAAAAAAAATATGAGCTTTGTGCAGCAAATTGTTTCACCTGCATGTAAGAAATGTTGATGGTTGTTGACGGATATGAAATTTAGATAATTTAACAGTTTTTTTTTTGTACTTTACTTTTGTTGATATTATCATTTTTTCCTTTATTGTTGAAAACTCGTCCCTGACAGCTTAATCGTTAATTTTTTTGTACGGACTTATTTTGGAATGAAATTGCATTTGGGCAGAGTAGAACTTTTACTTTGCTTTTTATTCACTTTTTATCATCATCACTCGTCTATTTTATGCTAAAATAACAAATGTCTTCTGAGGCATTTTTCGACAGCAACATCAACAGCTACCGGCATTTTTCATAAATTTCTCATATTACATGTACAACGAAAATGGCATTTGTTGAAACGTAACGAAGTGGGTTACGGTTATTTGACTCGGAACCCGGGCAGTAACTGGTAACTTTCAGACCTTTTTCATGAAAGTGAACGAGAGACTATGAAGTTGAGTCCACACAGCGCATCACGATTACTTTTCTTTTGTTACCCACACAGGGCATAACGATTACCATTCTTTTGTTACCCACACAGGGCATAACGATTACCATTCTTTTGTTACCCACACAGGACATAACGATTCTCCTCTTTCAATCACGTGAGCCCACACAGCGCATCACGATTACCATTCTTTTGTTACCCAAACAGGGCATAACGATTCTCCTCTTTCAATCACGTGAGCCCACACAGTGAATCACGATTACGTATCTTTTGTTAGCCACACAGGGCATAACGATTGTCCTCTTTCACTCACGTGGATTCATCCAGCGCCTCACGATCCTTTTCTTTTGTTATCCGCACAAGGCATAAGGATTCTTCTCTTTTTTTAATCAGGTGAGCCTACACAGCGTATCACGTTTACTTTTGTTTCGTTGAATCGCATAGGCCCACACAAGGCATAACGGTTTCCTCTTTAAATCATGTGAGCCCATATAGCGTATTGATCACGACTTTAACTTGAATCACGTGAGCCACACAGTGCATCACGTTTGATTTTTCAGTCCCCAGCACACGAGTTTCCCGATCTAACTTACATAGGGTTAATTACAAATAAACTTAAATGCTCCCCAAACGGCTACTCGCTTCCTAACGAGAAAATTTACATCATGGGGGAACCAGCAAATCAGAGTTAAAATACATTCTTGCAAACTAAAGAAATACATTTGACCTTAAGTCTTCCGGGAAAATCATTTCCAATAAATCTGCATAATTATAGTCTCGTGGTGGAAACCAAAACAAACATCCTATGCGCCGTGTCCTCATACGCCATGTTCACTAGGACGCCTAGAGCTTTTTTTTTTTTTTTTCGGCGAACTCAGCAAAGGCAAGCATGACAATGCAGGCGCTACAAGGACCAACTGAAACGACAACTGGCTCAGGCTGGTGTTGATCACAAAGCCTGGCAGACGCTCGCATCAGACAGGGTCAAATGGAGGTCAGCTAACAAACGCGTAGCTCAGCAGTTCGAGGACTCTAGAGTGAACACTGCTAAGGAGAAACGCAAGCATCGAAAGGAGTCGGCCAATCAAGCAACGTCTTGCAGCAATCAGACCTTACCCTACTCCACCTGCTCAAGAATATGTAAATCCCGAATTGGACTCATCAGTCATCAGAGGGCATGCCGCTGATCTTCGCAGTACGAAGAATCTGCCATCATCATCTCCAGTTCTTCCACATTTATTGTTGTTGTTGTTTTTTCACGAAACTACGCAGTTACTGATTTTCTAGTGTACGATAAAACATAAATCCTATCGTCTGAATGAGAGTAGATCTGGAAGAACTGCTTTCTTTGAAAGAGGCTGACCAATCCACTTACAGCAAAAGTCATCTGCAGAGTCCAGGAAACAGTTAGTTGCCTGAAATATATACTTCTGGCTCGTGGAAACTGATTGGTCAGCCGCTGTGATGTTATTTGTTGCTTGTGAGTGCTGTTATTCAGTCCTCGGTGTTTGCGTTCTTCGCTGTTGTCAATGTCGTGAATGAGTTGTCTGTGCCAGTAGCTGCTTACAGCTCTTACAATGACGAGTCTAATTTACCAATAAGCGCCCATGCTCTACTCCCCCGAGTAAGCGCCGAGCCCCCGATACCATGATATCAAACAAGCGCCCACCTCGAATAAGCACAGCCTCTTCCCTCGCTTTCTTAATGAGTAGGGATACAAGGAAAATCGGTTTCTATTGCAGCTTTATTTGTAACTTTTTAAGGACCAACCACAACCGAATCAGTACAGGAGAATAGTTTCGCTTCTAGTTATTGCTATCGCCATACTGACTTGACGTCTGCGTGGATGTTGCAGCTTTGTTTTTTCTATTTAAGATATAGCCAAAATAAGGAGACAATTCGTTGAAAGGAAAACTTAATAAGCACGCCCTAGATTAACCACCATCCTTCGTATAAAAGTGCCTCTCCTTTTGCCGTAATTTTAGATACGCTGCCCGGACGCCTATTCGAGGAAATACGGTATTACCTAAATTATGTCTTGTGATGTCAGTACAAGATGTACAAGCATGAAATGCTGCTGAAAGTGATGCAAAGTGATGCTCGTTTACTGAGGCATGTGTTGAGGCCGATGATTAAAATTTTCCTCCAGTTTCCTCAGTTTGTGGCGGTCCTGGCTTTATAAAGTTGCAATTAATTTACATAGTATCTACCTATTCTCCGTAAATGACACTTGAAAGACAAAAAACAAATAACAAAAGAGCTGTGAATAATGATTAAAAGCTTATTGACTACGGAGAAAGTTTACACAATGCTTTCTTGAAGAAACGTCTAGAAATTAAGAATCTTTGATTTCTACTTTAATATCATACGTTCGTAAAATCTTTGAAATTCTTCGAGCCTTAAGACGGGCCTGGTAACTTCTATTGAATTCACAAACAGACGGTAGACCAAGGAGTAGTTGCTGTGATTGGTCGATGAAATCTCCTTCGAGCAGTGGACGAACATCTCAAGATGGTAGACAGAGAATGTTCTGAATTTTCTTCTACTTTCACATTGGAAGCAAAGAATCAGGAGCCACATTACTGTTTTCGTCATCTGTAACACTCAATAACGTCGGAAAACCCGATGAAAGCGCCTCTATAAGTTGCACTGAGGGTTAATACAAAAAGAAAAGATCCTATATCATTTTTAAAGAAACCCACCGAAAACAGATGTGTATGAGTAGATGAAAACGTTACAGAATTAATCTCCTGCTTATTTGACACCATCAATGTCACATGGCGTATACATCGAATAAGAATTTCTGGGTTACAACAATTATCTTAAGCGAAAGACATGACATTACCTACCAGCTAAAGTATCTTTTTCCGTCATATTCTCCGCTGTTTCTAGGGTAAAACAACGGTACATATTCCCCTGAATGAAGAGAAAAAACTTTCAGTTATTCAAAGTAAGAGAAAATCAATATAAAAGGCAAGTCTTATTTACTAAATATAAATGCAGGTTTAGTTTTACTATGAATGAGGGGAGAACCTTTTCCCACAAAACTTCAACATGAAAGGACAACGTTTCGATCTTGAGGCGGATTATCTCGGTACTAAACCTCAATGAGTACTCTCGTTTTATTACCTTCAGAATACATTTCCATGATGCCTATCAATGTTAGTGATTCAGGACAGCTCCCTAGACAGTGCATATAAAATAGCAAGATAGAAACGAAAGATACCTGATAATTACAGCAATCGATGTACAGTCTTTTTAAAAATTTCAAATCCACGAACTTATTCACTTTTACATTTACTCATACTTAGTTCTATCAAAACATTGCAATATTCATATATCAATATTCACCTTCATCTAACTCTACGCCGAGCTGATGTCCAATTGTAGAGACAGATCCGACGTACCTGACTGTTACTCGAACTTTCCTTCCCGCATATCCAAACAATATCCTCATACCTACTTTAATATCATTAATTGATTTAGGCTTGAAGCCCAGTTTCATTGTATCACCTGTAATAAATAACAAAAACAATAGATAATCAAAAGGATAATCAAACTAAATACATCACGATTATCAATTAGAATTCATTGATCTTTTTAGGTCACCAAAGGCCAACATAACCCAGTAGTTTTACTCGGAGTTCAAATGACTTAGCTCTGCGTAACATGAGCTTATGAGCGAATCTACACACCAGTGCCCCCGTCCCCAATCCCCCTCCCCCCCCAAAAAAATCCTATCAAATACTCACTTGTGGGTAATAATTTGTCAGATACGAGTAAGAGTGTGATTATTGGTAAGACTACTATTTTTCTGCATATAAAACACACGCAACCCAAAATTTCACTATTCACTCTGACGAAGGGCTGCCAGTCAAAACGTCAGCTTTAGAAATTCTTTACGGTGGCCAATTTACTTCATCAACTCAATTGATAAAACCAAGATATCTTGCTATACCCCCCATTGACGCAGCGCCACAGTTTCTTCAGAAACTTACCCTCTTCAACCTTGTCAATATTTGCCTCTATCTTGTTTGTCATGCCCTTGGTTTGGTTGGTCGGTTTGTCCACCAGCACAGCTTGATGTCGATCTTGGTCTGTGAGGCGTTCTACCTTCTGCACCAGACCCTGCATTGAGGACGTTAAACTGGTTATCTCCTGTGACTGTTCTGTATTCTTGGCCACCAATCCTTTTATCTGCTGTGACTGATCATTGAATAGAGATGTCAATCGCTCTATCTGCTTTGACTGGTCTTTAACCTGATTCTGAGTGGTCTCAAGGCTGCATACAGCTAAGAGCAAGTGGCTTTCCATGTGCGATTCTAAGTGAGATTTTGTTCTTGTTCTTGGAAACTGAAAAAAAAAGACCATGTGGTTAGTAAAATCTTTAAAAACAATCCTAACATTCAATTTTTGTCGATTTTTTATCTAATTGTTCCATCCAGCAGTGCACAGTTTAATTCAACTACCACACTGCTAAGTAGGAATTTTTTAAACCCTACAAAATGAAAAATGTATATATATTTGAGAATCCGTTTTACTTCATTTTACAACATGATTTGCAAATACAATACAAAGTTACGATCTCCCCTCCAAACCTGTAAGTTAATATAAACTGAAAGCTGTTTCATACCGCACTTTGGCATCCTACGTTCTTGTATTTACAATCAATTTCTGTTAAAGGACAGTCATCACGAATATGAGCCACGAGCTAAAACATAAAGATGAAAAAAATTTAGTCTAGAGCGAGCAGCCAGACAAATCCCCCCTCGTGCCTAGCGAAAAGAAATCATTCAGCGTCTCAAAATTACTCCTTAGATTTCGTATTTTATGAATCAGGAAACTGAATTCAGAGACAAAATTTAAAAATTTTCTCTATTAGTCTAAGGCATTCCCCAACAAAATTCAACGGAGCAAACTTCCTTGAAGGAATCGTTACGGTGTTATGGATTGCTTCCCTGTCATGGAGCAATCAAGATTAAATTCTGGCGGGCACACTCAAGGCAGAAAATAACGACCTTAATGCCCTCTGACTGATGAAGCCAGGAAAGTATTCAAAACAGTATTGCACGTTCTTTGAACACTAAAGCACGGAAAGCCTTCAATTGCTCACATAAAGCAGGACTAAGCACTATGTCCCATGCGGGCTGTGTGCATGAACTTTCAATTAAACTCTCGTGAGAATTACTGAGAATCCCTGAGAATATTACATCTTACCTTTTCTCGTGGAATATTACTCAGACCACAAATGTTGGTACATTGAACCGGAAACTTTTGACAGACGTTATGATGTTGCTGAAGAAAATCGAAAATAAGTTTTTATAGCTAAAGTACTTTCAAAATTCCCCCGTCTTATTAAAATTATGACCAATAAAGATAGGTTGTTGTACGAATATTTTCATCAGTGAGGGATCAAAGTTTTTGAACCCGATATTTAAGCTCATCTTTAGTAAGATGTTTCTGTGTAACAATTTTATATCGAATAAGAGAAGATACCTAGAGCTCAACAAAATCTTGACTTAATAAAGACTGAAAGTCGTCACCACTTTTCCACTTTGGGTAAAAAGCAAAAGTTTGAGATGCTGCCCTTGTAGAAGCTTTACAAGGAACATAGTTTTGTTAACAAACCTGTTTGTTTTTCACGATAAATGATCTTCGACAATATCCACAACTAACTTCCCTCCAGACACATTCCGTTATCTTGTGATTGTTCATATCTCGCCTGGTGAGCTTCTCTTTACATCCTTCATTTGGACACTCCACCACTTTGAACAGGCATTCTGACTGATGTTCCTTAAATCACAATTTATCAAGAATAAACACCAATGTAATCATTAATCAATCTTCTAAGACATACAACAGGCAAAAGAAAATAAGGGAGACTTGATTGAACGTGAAACAGTCGGTTAACTGACGGTTTAGGATCTAAGAAAATAAAAGGGGGGTTTACGTATGACTTATTGATAATAATGATATCCCTAGAATTAGGGATAAATATTAAATAAACGTCTAATATGATAAGCGAATAAAGGGGGTAAGTTTCTAAAGAAACTGTGGTACTGCGTCGGTGGGAGAGTATAGTAGGTAATTTAGTGTTAACAACTGAGTTGAAAACGTAAATTGGCCACCGTAAAGGGTAAAAAGCTGACGTTTCGAGCGTTAGCCCTTCGTCAGTGATAAGCACCTATCAGGGTAGATAGTAGATATTAGGAAAATCTGTCATGTCACGCGCAAACTGCTGACTATGACACCGCAGATTGAAAATGGTAAAACAACACCGCTGTCCACTCCAGACCTTTACTATTGTGCAAGAAATTTTCGAAGTCTTATCTTGTTGCCTCAGTGATTAAGAGTAGCGGGAATAAGCGCAACGCTTTCTTATTATTGCTTATTATTTAGGAGACAAATTACAGTGCTTAAGAGATTTTTACATTTTTGGGATTAACTGCAAATGAGGTGATGGAGAACGCCCTTACGTGGATTTGACGTAAATATAATACCTGCACAGCTCGGAGTTCTCCCTTCCAAGGACACCCAACATGAGGGCATTTCACCTTGAGATCCAGAATTTTGCGATGACAAGCGACATCTGGAAATATCTGACAACCCAGACACAAGCATATTCATGGGCAATACATTCTAATCAGGTTACACTGATGTCAACAAGATAATGCTTAATTACGATCTTTCACTCTTCAACAAAGGCGTGGAGGACTTGAAAGAAGATATAAAAAGAATGAGATCTTGAGCGAGAAAAAAGAAAAAGAAAAATATGCCGTCAGTTTTTGCTTGTAGCATAAAAAGAACGGGCAGTGTTTAAATGGACTGGCAGTATTAAAATAAAACTATAATGCACTATTACAAGATGGATTTCCCAATTCTCCAGCTTCTACGCGAAATTTTCTGGCTGAATTTACATGGCGGGAGCTTTTTTTCCAATTCAAATCAAGGGCATACGTTCTGTACTCTCCTTGAAGATAATTAAGAAAGGAAACGCACTTTCTATCGGCTTACCGGCGCAATAACCCACGCAGGATGTAGGAAGAACCTCCGCTAGCTTGTGATTTACAAACTTTTCTCGTGTTCTTCCAACATCCCGAGTAAGTTGTTAAGCTGTTAGACTAATAGAAATGCAGTCTGTTGCTTCCAAATTAACTTCAATTCTCTGTGGTTTTACCCTTCGGAAAACGTCGAATTGAGCACCATGCCGAAGAGAGTAAGACGCTTAAATTAAGGCTGATTATGCAATCGGAACCATGCGGTTACTCGATATTTTTCACGCAAGATGCGGCTTCGTCGAGTTGCTCTTGCTGCAAAGGCTGTCCTTTTGGTAACATACTTTGTTTGATGCTGAATTCTTGTCTAATCTTTAGGCTACTCGTTCCACAAATATTCAAAACAGCCCTCAAACGCTAACATCCCCAAATGTAACGTTGCCTAAATTGAGTACTGCGGGTCTCCTACAATGATTATTATGCCAGGTTGTGAAAATGGTAAGAGAAAATAGAAGGTAAATTGAATGCGTAATACCCATCACTACCACGTTGTAATCACACAGCAGTGGTAGTGTGTGATTCAAACAAAAATTACGAAAACCTCGGTTTTGATAAAAACGATCTGCGATTGCTGATTATCAAAAGCGCTTACAAAAATATCAAATTACGAGACAGAGCCATTCGTAACTTGTTGCTTCAGTTGCAAAATCCTTCGCTATGTCCCTATATAAACTTGTCAAAACTTAAAATAAGATACAATGTAAGAGCTCAACCATTAACTCCAAAATTTGTAACTTTATGTCAAGTAAGGCAAGCTTCATTATTCCCAGCTGTCAGAATAACAGGCTGACAAATAACAATAACAATATTACAACAGAAGCAGATTGTCGAAGAAAAGAGCTAGAGAGTTCTAAAATAGGATAGGAAATCTACAGATCAGCTGTCTGTATCGAGTCCGAATAGAGTGCGAGACTTGATTTCAATCTTGATTAACATGTGCACTTTCTGTGCGTGCCCAAATTAGTACGAGACTTGATGCAATCTTACTATAGCTAGATATGTGCGTTTTCTGTGCGTGCCGAATAGAGAGTGAGACTTGTAGTCAACCTAAATTGACATATGCGTTTTCTGAGCGCGCTGAACAGAGTGCAAGAAGTCATTCACACTTGACATGCCAGTTTCGTGCGTGCCGAATAGAGTACGTGTGTACGTGTGTTGTAGTCAATCTTGCTTGACATGTGAGTTTTCTGAGCGTGCCGAATAGGGTACGTTTCCTGTGTGTGCTGAATATAGTGCGAAACTTAAGGCAATCTTACTTGACATGTGCGTTTCTGTGCGTGTCGAATAGAGCGCGAGTATCGTAGTCAATCTTTCTTGATATGTGCGTTGTTTCGCGTATCGAATAGAGTACGAGGCCTCGACGTCAGCCGTACTTAATATGTGCGAAACTTAAGGCAATCTTACTTGACATGTGCGTTTTTGCGCGTGTCGAATAAAGCACAAGACTTGTAGTCAATCTCACTCGACATGTGCGTTTTCTGTGCGTGCCGAATAGAGTGCGAGACATGAATTTAATCTTACTAACCATGTGCGTTTTAAGCGTGCCGAATAGAATACGAGTTTGTAGACAATCTCACCGACATGTGCGTTTTCTGTGCGTGCTGAATAGAGTGCGAGACTTGAGGCAATTTCGCTTTATATATGCGTTTTTGTGCGTCTCGAATAGTGAGCGAGACGTTTTCAATGTTAATTGACATGTGCAATTCTGTGCGTGCCGAATAGAGTACGAGTGTTGCGGTCAATCTCACTGGAAATGTGCGTATCTGTGCGTGCCGAACAGAGTAAGTAACAGTAAGTCCGCCTTACTTAACATGTACGTTTTGTGTGCGTGCCGAATAGAACACGATACTTGTAGTCAATCTCATTTGACATGTGCGTTTCGTGCGTGCCGAATAGAGTACGTGTGTTGTAGTCAATCTTGCTTGACAAGTATGTTTATATGCGTGCCAAATAGTGTGCGAAACCTGAGGCGATCTTACTTAACATGTGTGTTTCGAGAGAAGTCGAAATTTTAGTTAAAGCGATATTTTACAGATATATTTAGGAAGTACTCGCCGAGAAAGTGATAAAGTTCCTATTCATGGAACGGGAAAGCTGTGACAAGGATATACCTATGGGTAAAGCACTACGTGAGGACAAGGCGTTAAACACCGTTTTCTTTCGAAAAAATAGAATGAGCTGCTTCCAAAATTAAAACATCCATCTGTGGTAGTTAAAGAAGTGAGAGGTAGATTCGATTTCATATCAAATAAAGAGATTTTTGGAGACAACTCTTAGAAAAATAAGATATTATGACGTCGCTTACCTAGCGATGGTACTTCTGAAGATATGGTCACGGTGATACTCGCAGTAAAACAGAAAACTAATATTAATTATGCATGCACTCTTCTGGCATCCTGATAAGTTCTTAGCTCGTTTGACAAAAAATATGCGAAGAGGATCGCCCGCAAATAACTGACGGGATTCTTACTATAGATAAAAACAGCTCAAGTCAGTCCCACAAGGGGAGAGATATGAATTGTTGATGCGTTGAAAAGTCATTATAATCCTGATAACGTACGGTATTAGACAAAACGAAATCGTTGGCAGAGTACTTTTAGGTTCGCGGGTAATTTCTTTATCGGCTATCACGTTCTTTACCAATTCAAACGTTTGTTAACTTTGGGGAATATTACGATGTTATCTTTTCCTAATATTTGTATTATCTCTCCCTTGAAAATTTATTTCGATTACATTTCATAGCCATTTGTTACAATAAAGAACATTATCATTAATTGATCGTGTTGTTGTCCTTATTTTGTTGGCAAAATTGTCGCTACCTAAATTTAAATAACACTACTTGAATATTAGTTAATCAGGGTAAGAAATTCGAGACCCGCGGTACTCAATTTACGCAACGTTACACTGAGGGATCTAAGCGTCTAGTGGGCTTTTATGACTCTTTGTGAAACGAGTAGCCTAAAGATTAGTCAAGAATTCAGCGTCAAACAAAGTATGTCACCGAAAGGTCAGCCTTTAAAGCGAGAGCAATTCGACAAAACCGTATTTTGCGTGACGAATACTGAGTGACCACATGGCGTCTATTGCATTGTTAGTCATAATTTATGCGTTGTGCTCTTTTCGGCATTTTACAGGCACCCATTTGACGGAGAATGCGTTTCGAGTTGTAAGTTAAATGCTTAAGGATCTGTTCACCGAGCGCAGAACGTGGAATCGCTAGTTTGCGTGACCCGCAAATATGAAGACATGGGATATCATTACCTTATCACGTGAAAGAGGCTGTCTGTCTACTGGACATTTCGGAGAATGGCCTCTGAGGGAAGGAAATTTGCAACATCAGACAAACAAAAAAATCAGACAACAAACAAAATCTTTAAAAATCGGTTATCGCGTGTATTATTTATTATAAAGTCATCACTGGGCATCATATCTTGTTGCGGAATCCATAATGTAGACTTATAGCATATAATTAACATTTGCATTTAAGAGACAAATTGTAATTAGTTTCAGTCGATTCATGTTTAGCAAAGTAAACGAGAAAGATCAAATCATTCGATGACTCTCTTAGATGCGCTGGTGCTGAAGCAATCGAAGACACCTAAAAGGCAGCCAACAAATATTTGATCAAATATTTGATAGCTTTCCGTCGCATTCACAAGTACTCACAGCGACCTCGAACCTGTTTGAATTGTTTTATGCCGGATAAAGCTATCTAGCAGTTATTTCTATATAGCTAAGGCACACTATGATACCCCTTGGAAAGTGACTCAACCGGTCAATATCGTAATTCAACTTTCGGATAACCTTGATTGTTTTCAGTTCTTGCTTGTTCGACATACAATGATTCGCCCTTACCTCAACAAGCTCTCCAAGCATATGTTACAAAGCCTATGGCCACATCCTCCGATCTGTATGGGATCTTTCATTGTTAGCTGACACACAGGACATTCAAAATCATCGGGAACTACACTTGTAAACTCAAAATCATAGCCTCCAAGCTCTGGAATATTCTGACCAGCCGCCATTGTGATCTGGGTTTCAGAACTAAGCCGGAAGAGAGAATTAGATGTGCGCATGTGTGACTTCCATAGAAACAAACCTAGTTCCCAGACTCTCTGAGACTCAAATTAGGCCCTCTGACTCTAGAACTGGGAAAAATCCCAACACATATTCAATATTTGTCAGACAAAACACGCATTAACAGCTCAAAGAACAACAACAGAGGCGGGGGATGGAGGAGCACCGCACAAAACTAATCTTTACTGAGCACCAACTGGCACACCGTGCTAAGTCGAGGGGGAAATTTTCTAAAAAAAAAATTTAAGAAATATATAGAATACTAAGCCTGGGATAGAATAAAACCCCGGAGCAAAGTGTGCAATATCCACAGGAGTGCTCTGTCTGATGTGTGTAGAACTCTGAGAGAGTAACTAACCCCCCCCCCCCCTCCATCCCCACCCCTTCCCCAGGGTATGTCATGAAAGATTCTAAAGAGTATTTAGGGGTATCTGAAAGATGTAAACGAAAAGAACTTTTTTAGTTGAATTATTTGCTGGTAGCGAATATGTCACGCAAGGAAAACACTCGATAGTAGGAGAAGTGTCATAAATAGCTATTGGGTGGACTTTATTTTTCGAAAGACAGGTTCCAGTGTAATTCCTAAGTACATCAATAATACCCTTTGAATCATACTTGCTTTCCAAGCAGAAAAGTAGCCATAAAAACATTATGAATGAATAAGTCAAATACGTATGTACTTATCTTGAGTTTGTAGCGATTATTTCCAGCTGCATCATAATATAATAACCTGAACTTTAAGTCATAAGACACATTTTTGTGTCTCTGACATAAGTATCCACTGGAAGAGGCGTACAAGAAGGCCAGTAACCTTCATTTATATTTCAGTCTGTGACAATTAAGCAAACTACAACATTGAAGCAATCCTCGAATACGACTTTAGGTGGGATTTGCAAGTTAAGACACGTATGAGCTGTTATGAATTTTCCTTTCCTTTACTCTTGCACCTGACAGCTTTAAATAGGAACTATTTTCTTAAACAGCATTTCTTTTTAATTCTGTCCTTTACTGCTTGTCTCACTTTTCTAATTTTCCAGCAATAAAGGATCGTGTTCGGGGATGAGTGTAAGTTTACCAATGTCCCTGTAAGTTGCCTTGCAAAAAAAATTAATGAGGATTGTCTGCTATGAGTAAACAAAGCCTCCACTAGGCCGTGGGACAGGTAGCAAGCGACTAAAGCCAACTGCGGCCACAGTACACTTGCTACTGCTTTCCTGTTTCGCGACGTGTTCAATGGAGTTTCATGAGGAATTATTTGGTTACGTTGATCATATGGTGGATAAAGTATTGTCGGTACCTACGCGTGATGGTGACGAAGAGTGAAGAAGATCCAGGTATTCTAGAAAACGGATATCAATAAGCAAAGAGGAATCGCTAGAGAGCTGCACCGTAAGGAAATGAGAAAATTCCAAAAATAAATCGCACATCTGTTATAACTGTAGCGACAACTGTACGCTTTGAAGTCTGTCCACGCTGCTTGCTCAAACTATACCCTACCATGAAACTTGACATCAATGAGATGCGGCAAATGTCCCTTTGTTCGTATACCGCCGACAACCACTAAGAAACAGCCACAGGTTGTGCTACCAGTCCAACGCAAAGATCAGTTGCTGAGAGGCTACAGAGCAGCATTTTGGACGGCGGATGAAGGGAAGATTCTTTGAGGAGAGCGACAAGGATCAGCGAGTTCAATAGAGTTGCACTAAATGACAACAGAATGTTGAAGACGAACTATTCGTATTAGCCAATTCCACGTGAGTTGTCAAACACGCATAAGAGTCATTCATACGCGATTTCTATTGATCTGCATAATGCATGATCTTCTCCTTTACGACTTCAGCAGGTTAATAAGTAAATCGTTTACACTCGGTTTGCCGGCATCATTTCTTGACGAGCAGGCAGTTTTTGTTATTACCAAGCAAGATGATTTTTCTTCACTACATTTAATTATCGATTCATGTAAACAACTTTATAGATGTGAAGCACCGTAACGGTTCTCTTTCTTAAAATTAAAAAAAAGACCGGATTTCCAGTGAATGACTACGCTTTTAATATAGGAACTTAAATCAATAAGGCGAAAGTGAAATCATCTTCTTATGTTAACAAAATTTAGTTGGGCGAAGAAGGCATCCGCTTGAAATATTCCTTTTTGGAACTTAAGGGATGAGGTTGTGGTTCCATAACATCATTTATTTTTTTTCTATCATAACCGCTTACTTCTGCCTTCATTTCTCAATCTATTTGTCACCAATAACTTCGCACATTCGTATCTCACCAGAAAAGGCATTGATTACCGATATCATCAATTTCGAACCAATGTCAAATATTTTTTTGTGTTTTTTTCAAGGACCAAAATTTGGAATTCCTTGCCTCATTAGGCATTTTGAAACTCTTTTTTCTTTAAAAAGACATCTTCAAAGTCCTTTGCTAAATCGATTGATATACTGATGATCAAGATTGATGATTTGGCAACAGAAATATTCCCAATGAACGCGTATCGCTCGCAAATACATCTTTTTTTTATTAAGCAAGGAGGCCTCCCTCGTAAAAGTCCCGTGGTTTCGGGAGGGTCCCTCTTCCATCCATTAAACTATTGTTTTCACAAGAATCATAAACTTAAAGAAACTCGAACAGGATGCAACAAAACTGATGTTAAGGAGGTGATCAACGGTTTGGATCCCAGCTGCGATGAGGTATCAAACACTGTCTTAGTTCATTTGAGTATGTCACGTATGGTAAGATTCTACTGCAGCAATGACGCCACAATATCACCAGAGTACACTAAGCTTAAGGTTTATACAGACGGTCTCAACTATAAGGGTTCACACTGAAATTAGATTTGTGTAAAACATTTCCTGATCCAAAAAGTGATTTGTATCAAAAAGCAAAATAACTTGCAAGGGAAAACTTATATTGAAAAAATAAACCACGTGCAAATCCTACTAAATACTCTGAGTAAACACGACAGAAAGGGGAGAGAAACCATGAGCCTTGGAAAATTGCATGAAAAAATCAGAGAAATAAACGCATCCTTGTTATTTCAAGACGAAGATTGATGAGTTTAACGTTTTTCAAAAATTAATACACATTTGGTTTCTTTTTTCTTTTCAATATTTAATTTACTGTATTCATCCTTCATATTGGCAACTTGTGTTGTTGTAGACTGACAACCAAGAATACGTACCTTTTATTAAAGTAATTATGAGCTTTCATAGATTTAACGAGCAGGTTGTTACATTCATGAAAAATTAAATATTCACCATTATCAATTCTCCGGCTTTGTCATGAATGCACGATTCAAAGATGCCCAGCACCAATTATTTTTGTGAGCATATATTGCAGTTATGCTACCAATGCAATACACGCTATTTTCAATCTTCCTTTACATCCTCATCTACTCATTTTTTGAGCTGGTGAGCTTTGTACAGCGAATGGCTTCACTTGCATTTAAGAATTCAGATGGGTATTGACGGATACGAAATTTATATAATTTTTTTTGTTTTGCTATATTGTCGTTGATCGATAAGAATTTAAAGAAAGAGGCAAAACTTTTGAGTCTGTAATACATGTTTCGACAGAAACTTCTGTCATCTTCAGTTAATTAATGTACAAAGCGTTTGTTGATGTTATCATTTTTCCTCTGTTATTGAAAACTTGTCCCAGACAGCTTAATCTTAAATTTTTTGCGGACTTATTTTAGGGTGGAGGTGCCTTTGGGTAGAGTAAGAACTTTTGCTTTGCTTTTTATCTGCACTTGGTCATCAACACGCGTCTATTTTTCCGCTAAGTCAACAGTTGTCACCAAAGGCTACCTGCGCTTTTCATAAATTTCTTATATTGAAGTGTGTAACAGTTATTTGACTCGAAACTCGGGTAGCAATTGGTTAATTTCAGATCTAGGCCTTTTCGATGAAAGTGAACGAGAGACCATGACGTTGAGTCACATAAAAATGTTTAAAGGATGTTGACGGCGGGATAAGCTTACAAGCTAATTATGATGACCGACGAATGAACACCTGCATCAAAAGAGATTGCAACAGGAGTAAGATGCAATTCTTTAATACCATACGTTTGTAAAATCTTTGAAATTCTACGAGCCTTTTGACGAGCTATGTTAACTTATGTTAACTTCTATTGAATTTACAAACAAACGGACCAAGGAGTAGTTGCTGTGATTGGTCGACGAAATCTCCTATGAGCAGTGAACGAACATCTCAAGATGGTAGACAGAGACTGTTCTGACTTTTCTTGTTCTTTCACATTGGAAGCAAAGAAACAGCAGCCACATTACTGCTATCGTCATCTGTAACACTCAATAACTTCACAAAACTCAATGAAGAGGCCTCTACCTGGCGCACTGAAGGTTAATACAAAAAACAAAAAAGAACTTTTGTCATTTTTAATAAATCAAACCGAAAACAGATGTGCATGAGTAAATGGAGACGTTACAGAATTAATTCTGTCCTTATCAATATATCATACGCCGGCGCCATGGATGTCATGTGACGTATAAATCGAATAAGAATTTCTGGGTTAAAAAAATTATCTTAAGCAGGAGACATAAGATTACCCACCAGCTAAAGTATCTTTTTCCCTCATACGTTCCGTTGCTCTCACGGTGACCTAACCATATCGGTACTTCTGAAAGAAGAAAAAAAAACTTTCAGTTATCTAAGGTAAAAAAAAAATCATTACAAAAGGCGAATCTGAAAAAAACACACTAAAAAACACACTAACCAGTTGTTTTAATCTAAATGTAGGTTTAGTTTTATTATGAATGAGGGGAAAACCTTCTCCCACAAACCGTCATCATGAAAGGACTACGTTTTGATCTTGGTGCGGGTTATCTCGGTATTAAATCTCCATGAGTACTCTTGTTTTATTGCCTTCAGAATACAATTTTATGATGCCTATCAATGTTAGTGCTTCAAGACAGCTCCCTAGACCAAAGCGTATAAAATAGCTCTTCTGAACGAAAGATACTTGATACTTACACTTACAGCAGTCAATGTACAGTCTTTTTAAAAGTTTCAAGTTCACAAACTTACTCACTTTTACTGTGACCAATTACTTCCTCTTAATTTTATCAGTACATTTCAACATTCATATGTCGATATTCACCTTCACACGGATCTAACTCTACGCCGATGAAATTTGTAAGTCCAGGTCCGACGAACTTGACTGTTCCTCGAAGTTTCCTTACCCTTTGAACAAACAATACCTTCATACCTACTTCAATATAGTGGATTGATTTAGGCTTGAAGCCCTGTTTAATAGTATCACCTGTAATAAATAACAAAAACAATAGATAATTAAACGACCACAATACTAAATACATCACAATCATCAATTAGACTTCATTCAAGGTCATAAAGGCCAGCATAACCCAGTAGTTTTACTCAGAGTTCAAATGACTTAGCTCTCCGTAATATTAGCTTATGAGCGAGTGTACACACCAGTACCCCCTTCCTCCCCTCAAAAAAATAATCCTACTAAATATTTTAATAAAGTCCGGGTATAACGCGCGCTGTCATTAGTTGAAACAGCGTGTTCTACCAGTGTATAGAACATAGAGCAAGAAAAATGAATAAAGGGGGTAAGTTTCTGAAGAAACTATGGTGCTGCGTCGGTGGGAGAGTATAACAGGTAATTTGGTGTTAACAACTGTGTTGAAAACGAAAATTGGCCATCGTAGAGTTAAAAGGCTGACGTTTCGAGCATTAGCCCTTCGTCAGAGTGATTCAATCGGAACTAGTGAGTCGGCAAATAAAAGGACTATACAAAGGTATGCAACATGTCAAGCGCCGTTATTGGCGTAATTATAACGTAAACAGAGACGAAAATCCTCAAAGAGAAAGAAATCGACATTCCGAGTTTTGAAGGTTTTCACACTCAGTTAGATTGCAAGCTTACATACGGTAATAAAAATCAAAACAAAGCTGACACTCGTGTAGTACATATAATTTCGTGTTCAAAAACAAAACAGAACAACACGGGAATGATGAAAAGTATAGCCAAACTGGCATAACTGTTAAAATTCATCAATCATGACGGTGTCAGAGCGACTGCAATTATGCTGAGTTCCAACACGGCTAGCTCATCATGGCGGTCTTCGGTAATCGCGGTGAAGCAAGCCTCAGAAATCACATCGGCCGCCCTTCGAGGGAACAAATAAGGGCTTGCTCTGGTATCCTTTCCGATGCGTTGAGTGGAAGGCAACATCGGTCACAGCAGCTGAGTTTTACGGCGCTGTCATCCCGATCAATCTTTATATTCCTGTGAATTCGGTTGTTGCTCATTCATAAAACATACGCCTTGAGCAGTACGTTTTCTATCTATCATGGAAAAAAACTCGCGTGTTTTTATGAGCCACAATTCGGCCGGATTTCACCGAACATTTCACTTTCAGATTTTTTATTAGCGACTAAATTACTTCAGGCAACAGCGTTAGATTCGACTTGCCGAACTATTTCAGTTTGTAAACTACTCGAGATTGTGAACTTTCATGGTTTGTGAACTTTAATGGTTTGACATTTTTGACAGCTTTAGTCTTGTTCAACCAATCAGATTAATTGAACCATTCTATCAAGGATTCTGATTGGCTTATTGTAGCTTGCTTTATGAGAGTATAGAGCATGCTGACGACACTGTTGATCGATTTGGAAAGAAAGTTTGTTTTGAAAAATAGAAAGCAATGAGTAGGGAATTTAACGGATTCTTTATTATAAAATAAATAGAGAAGCCTTGACTCTGCTTTGTTCTATCGTAAGGCACGTGGGAAGCGGCTCGATTGCGTCTCGTGTTTCCCCCTACACTTCTTTCGTGCTTTAGCCGCTTCCTACGTGCTTTACTTTGCAGGTAATAATGTGTTAGATATGAGTGAGAGTGTGATTATTGGTGAGACTTCCATTTTATCTGCCTATAAAACACACGCAATCATTTCTCTATTCACTCTGACGAAGGGCTGCCGGTCGAAACGTCAGCTTAAGAAATTCTTTACAGTGGCCAATTTACATCACCAACTCAGTTGATAAAAAAAGATATCTTACTATACCTTCCATCGACGCAGCGCCACAGTTTCTATAGAGACTTACACTTTTTAACATTGACATTGGTTGCCCCTATCTTGTTTGTCTGGTCCTTCGTTTGTTTGGTTGCGGTTTGGTCCACCATTGCAGCTTGATATCGATCCTGGCCTGTCAGAAGTTCCACCTGCTGCACCAGACCTTGCACAGTGGACGTTAAGATGGCTATCTGCTGTGACTGGTCATTCAGAGAGGACATCAATCGCTCATTTTGTTGAGCATGATTCAAATCTTTGGCCATCAAACTGGCTATCTGCTGTGACTGCTCTGTACTTTTGGCCACCAATCTTTCTATATGCTGTGACTGATCATTCAACTGTTGTGACTGATTTATCAACTGCTGTAACTGATCCTTGAATATGGATGTCAATTGCTCAATCTGCTTTGACTGATCTTTAACCAGATTCTGAGTGGTCTCAAGGCTGCACAGAGCTAAGTTCAAGTGGCTTTCCATGTGTGATTCTAAGTGAGATTTCGTTCTTTCTCTTGGAAACTGAAAAAAAGACGATGTAGTCATTAAACTCTTTTAATACAATCCAAACATTAAATTTTTGTCAATTATTGATCTACTTGTTCCTTCCAGCAATAAACAGTTTGATTCAACTGCCGCACAGGTTATTAGGAATTTTTTAAACCCTACAAAATGAAAAATTTTTACATATTTGACATTACGTTTTAATTCATTTTACAACATGATATGGAAATACAATACAAACATATACGACCTCCCCGCCAAACCTGCAATTTAATATAAACTGAAAGCCGTTTCATACCGCATTTTGGCATCCTATGTTCTTGTATTTACAATCAATTTCTGTTAAAGGACAGTCATCACGAATATGAGCCAAGAAGATTTAGTCTTATGTGAGCAGCCACAGGAATCTTCATTCGTGCATAGCGAAAACAAATCATTCGGCGTCTCAAAATTACTCCTTAGATTTCGTAATGTATGAATCAGGAAACTGAATTCAAAGACAAATTTTAAAAATGTTCCCTAGTAGTGTAAGGCATTTCCTCTCCAAAGTTTAACGGAGCAAACTTCCTTGAAGGAATCGTTACGGTGTTATGGATTGTTTCCCTATCATAGAGCTACCTAGATTAAATTCTGGCAGCCCATTTAAGGCAGAAAAAGATGATCTTCATGTCTTCTGACTGAAGCCAGGAATATATTCAAAACAAGATTGCATGTTCTTTGACCACTTGAGCACGGAACGTCTCCAAATTGCTCACATAAAACAAGACTTAGCCTGTGGCGTTTCAGATAGCGCAGCAATATGTCCCATGCGGGCTGTGTGCATGAACATTCAGTTAAACTCTCGTTAGAATTACTGAGAATCACTGAGAATATAAATTTTACCTTTTCTCGTGGAATATTACTCAGACCACAATTGTTGGCACATTGAACCGGAAACATTTGACAGACGTTATGATGTTGCTGAAGAAAATCGAAAAGAAGTTTTTATAGCTAATGTGCTTTCAAAATTTTCTCCGTCTTATTAAAATTATGACCAATAAAGACAGGTTGTTGTACTAACGAAATTTATGAAGTAAAATACCCACTTTTTTATCAGTAAGGGATCAAAGTTTTCGGACGCAACATTTAAGCCCAATTTAAGTAAGATGTTTCCGTGTAACAATTTTATATCAAATAAGAGAAGATACCTAGAGCTTAACAAAATCTTGACTTAATAAAGATTGAAATTCGTCACCACTTTCAGATGCTACCCTTGTAGAAGCTATATAAGAAATACGTTTTTGTTAACAAACCTGCTTGTTTTTCACGATAAATGATCCTCGACAATATTCACAACTAACTTCCCTCCAGACACATTCCGTTGTCATGTGATTGTTCATATCTCGCCTGGTGAGCTTCTCTTTACATCCTTCATTTGGACACTCCACCACTTTGAACAGACATTCTGACTGATGTTTCTGAAATCATTATTTATCGATAATAAACTGCACTGTAATCATGATCCAATCTGCTAAGACATACAACAGGCTAAAGAAAAGAGAGACTTGATTGACAGCGAAACAATCGATTAACTGACGGTTTAGGATCTTAGAAAAGAAATGTGAATGTTACGTGTGACTTATTGATAAAAAAGATATCCCTAAGACTAGTGATAAATATTAAATAAACGTTTAGTATAACAGGCACCTATTAAAGATTATCAGACAGGAAGAAAATCTGTCATGTCGCACGCAAACTGCTGACCACGACACTTCAGATTGCAAATACTAAAACAACACCGCTATTCAGTCCAGATAGTTACTATTGTGCAAGAAACTGTTTAGTTGAGCTCCTCAAGTTACCCTTATCTGCTTCGTATAACATCATGTCTTGCTGCCTCGATGGTTAAGAGTAGCAGGAATAAGTGCAATGCATGCTTGCTTATTATGTAGGAGACAACTTAAGAGCCGGTGTCAACATGCATCAGACAAACAGCGGCAAGTCCCCAAAATTCGTTTTCTCTCCTGCTTTCGTATCTTGTAGCCCAATATTTCCTAATAATTGTGGTGTAGTTTTTTTGTGAAAATATATTTTAGTTTTCAAGAAATGATTTTTTTCGTTCGACCGCTCAAATATGCAAATTTTCACCCTGAATATTACCCGAGTTGTGTGAAATCATGTAACGAATTTACTTGACCTCCGGTATTTCTGTCAACATAATCCTTTGTTTTATTATCTAAACTTAATCCCCTGTCATTATTGAAGCTGGCAAAGAAATATTTATTTTTTGGTGAATATTTTTGTCCGACATACTTTTTCTATGTCGAAAAGTAGCATCAAAACAAAGACAGTTTTAACAATGACCGATATGACAGAATCTACTGAGCTTCTAGTTTTTAAAAGAAAAAAGGATGGTTATAAAGTTACTGTAAAAATTTCTTTGTGTATTTGTGTCGTTCTATCGTGAGACGAATTTAAAGTCCGGCAAAATTTACTTGCTAGCGACTATGAAATGTACATGGTGTACTTACTTGTCGCCACCGTTTATTGGCAAAAATCACTACAATTTGTTAAAAAAAAACTAACACCCTTACCTTGTTTATGTATGATTTTATAAGAACAGTAAGCTGTTTCGGTTATTAGATTACGCTTGGGTATTACTTTTTGCCAGAGGCCCAGGTTTTACGTAGTGTTTTCCCCTACCCCATGTATATCATAAGCTAGTCACGCAATAATTGATACCAACACAAATGAGTATTTACCCTGTATGAAGATTTTTGTTTATGTTGAATTGACAATATTACAATATGTTACTTTTGTGGTCACTACCGTATTTCTTCACCTATAAGCCGAGACCCTAAAAGTTAGAGACCTTCCAACAACTCGTGTTGTCCAAAAGACTCGTGTCGTCCAAAAGAAAACGCAAAACCATCGGCTATAAGCCGAGAGCGAAATTCTTGATTGTAACCGGCCATTTGAGTGAGCGAACCTCAAGGGAAAAAAATTGGGAAATGGCTCAATGAACACAAAAGCTAATGAATGAGAATAAACTCAAAAGAAAAAAAAGCGAATCAGTGAAGATGTAAATACTACTACGCAACTGTAGAAACACAACAATACCCTCAGTTACTTTAGCCTGACTAACGTTTCAATCGAGTATCTCTTTCGTCACCGTTATTTTTCTCATCATGCCAAAAGCACGCCACTCTTCGTATACTATGGCTTTCAGGATAAAAGTTAACGCGGAGGCTGAAGCTGTAGAAAACAGCTCGGAAATCGCTTGAGATTATGGACTTAGCGAGTCCATGGTGCGACGCTGGAGACGAGACCAAGCGACTATTCTTTCTGGCAAGCTTAAGATGTCTGCAAGAGGTGCAAAAATGGGCCGTTTCACTCCCAAGTGTCCCGAACTAGATGAGCAAGCGATGGAGTGGTTTTCACAGCAGAGAGACCCCATATTTCAATTGTAATGTGAAATGGGAAGAGGTTTTGCCGAGTTGAGTGAAATCGTCTTTCAATGCGTGGGAAGCAAAGAATCTGATTGGTGGTCTGAAGAACGTTTTGTCATGTCAATTTTAAAGCATGTCACGTAAAGAGCGCTGTAGTCACGGAATTTACAGTCATTTCGCATTAACATTAAATTTGTACTTTGTTTCCTTACTCGGAACCGGATAAATCAAATGACCACCACAAATCGTATAATATCAAGCCAAGCTTTAATAATTATTCGATCTAAAAAACAAGTACATTTATAATTCGCAATTAGAACAAACGCAAATCAAGTCTTCATCATGTAACTAAACTTCAATATAAACTAACTTCTGTGGCGGGTCGACACGTGCAGTACACTTTAGCAAGGTCAAATTTTGGTGTGATTTTTGGTGAAGAGAAAAAGTTTTGTCAGGAAATCTCCTTGTTAGCATGTAGGATGAAACGCTTATACAACATATCAATTAGCTAAATCAGTATGTAGCTTGTCAATAGAATTAACTTTTGTGAACATTCTTTGACTTCCGCCGGCAAAGGAATCAGTGATGCATCTGGACATTTTAGTTTTCTGAATACAGTAATCTTGGAAGGTTTTTATAGATATGCAAAGAGGGAAAAAAAAAACCCATCTATCGGTAATTTGGAGGTTGATTCATCTTTGAATTTATTTGTCACGCTTGTCATGCAACTGATATAATAATGTGGAGAAGTTTTATAAACTGCAAATTAAATCTGGCTAAAATGTGGTAGAGCATAACTTGATCATCAAAACAGGTCATAAAAGTCGTAAATAAATGAGGTAAGAGTATTATGCTAGATTTTTTTACAAATTGTATTGATTTATGTCAGTAAACGGTGGCGACAAATAGGCACAAGATGTATATTTCATAGTCGCTAGCAAGTAAATTTTGCCGGACTTCGAGTTCATCTCACAATAGAACGACACAAATACACAAAGAAATTTTTACAGTAACTTTATAACCATCCTTTTTTCTTTTAAAAACTAGAAGCTCAGTAGATTCTGTCAAACCGGTCACTGTTAAAACTGTCTTTGTTTTGATGCTACTTTTCGACATAGAAAAAGTATGTCGGACAAAAATATTCACCAAAAAATAAATATTTCTTTGCCAGCTTCAATAATGACAGGGGATTAAGTTTAGATAATAAATCAAAGGATTATGTTGACAGAAATACCGGAAGTCAAGTAAATTCGCTACATGAGGTCACACAACTCAGGTAATATTCAGGGTGAAAATGTGTATATTTGAGCGGTCGAACGAAAAAAATCATTTTTTCGAAAACTAAAATATATTTTCACACAAAAACTACACCACAATTATTAGGACATATTGGGCTACAAAATACGAAAGTAGGAGAGAAAACGAATTTTAGGCGACTTGCCACAATATTTCAAATTTGTTCGATGGATGCTGACATCCTCTCTTAAAATGTTTGAGATTTTTTAATTTTTGGGATTCACTGCAAATGAAGTGATAGACAACGCCCTTACAGTGGATACGACGTAGAAAATTACCTGCACAGCTCGGAGTTCTCCAGTCCAAGGACACCCAACATAAGAACATTTCACCTCGAGATCCAAAATTTTGCGATGAAAAGCGACATCTGGAAATATCTGATAACCCAGACACAGGGATATGTTTTTTACTCTATTTGTAATAAAGACAATTCTACTTTTCCAGCATTTCTCCCAGTAAACCGTGATCAAACACAGACATTGGTGAGTAGAAGATAATTAAGCGATGGAACGCACTTTCTATCGACTTACCGGCGTAATAACCCACCCATGATGTTGGGAGAACCCGAGAAACGTTTGTCAACCACTTGCCTCCGCCAACTCGCGGTTTACAAACTTTCCTTGTGTTCTTCAAAATCCCAGGTAAGTTATTAAGCTGGTAAACCAATAGAAAATGCAGACTATTGCTTCAAAATAAACTTTAATTTTCAGTGGGTTTGCCCTCGAAGAATCTGGCTTATTTTATAAAAACACAAACATTTACATGAACATGAACGTCGAAGAGTGAGGATCCTATGTAAATTAAAACAAATTTCTGCGTTTGTGACAAACGAAAGAGCAACGTTGTTTCCTACCCTTGTGCCTCAGTGACATGTTTTGTTTTGACTTCATTTTGCAATAGGGGCCACCCATTTGAAGGAAACTGCGTTTCGAGTTGTGCGTTAAAATGCCTAAGGATCTGTTCACTGAGAGCAGAACGTGGAATCGCTAGTTTGCGTGACCCACAAGTAGGAAGTTGTACGTTGTCATTACCTTGTCACGTGAAAGAGGCTGTCTGTCAACTGGACATTTTGGAGAATGGCTCCTGAAAGAAGGAAATTTGCAACAGCAGGCAAAAAAAATTCAGAAAGCAAACAAAATATTAACAATCGTTCATCATGTGTATTATAATCATTTACTTTCAAGTCTTGGCGTTTTTCATCGCTCAGCCATATTCTGTCGCGTGAGGAAGTATAATGGTGGACTTGCTGCATGTAATTAACATTTGCATTTAAAAGACAAATTATAATTAGTTTAAGTCGATTCATATTTAACAAAGTAAACAAGAAATATCATATCATTCGATGACTCTCTTAAATGTGCTTGTGCTGAAGCAATCGAAGACACCTAAAAGGCAGCCAACAACTATTTCATGTAATATTTGATAGCTTTCCGTCGCATTCATAATTACTCACACCAAACTCGAACCTGTTTGAATTGTTTTATGCTGGATAAAGCTATCTAGCAGTTACTTATGTATAGCTGAGACACACTATGATACCCTTGGGAAGTGACTCAACCGGTCAATATCGTTATTCAACTTTCAAGTAAGCTTGATTGTTTTTAGTTGTAACTTGTTTCGACATACAATGATTCGCCCTTACCTCAACAAGCTCTCTGAGCATATTTTACAAAGTCTGTGGCCACATCCTCCAATCTGTATGGGATCTTTCATTGTTAACTGACACACAGGGCATTCAAAATCATCGGGACCTACACTTGTAAACTCAAAATCATAGCCTCCAAGCTCTGGAATATTCTGACCCGCCGCCATTGTGATCTGGGTTTCAGAACGAAGCCGGAAGAGAGAATTAGATGTACGCATGTGTGACTTCCGAGAAACAAACCGAGGGGGAAACAAGGAAATGAGAATTTTCTGAAAAAAATGATTTCAGGAAATACATAGAATACTAAGCCAGGGGTTGAATAAAACCCCGAAGCAAAGTGTGTTATATCCATTGGAGCGCTCTGTCTGATGTGTGCATAACTCTGAGCGAGAAACTGGCCCCCACGCCTTCCCTTAGGGTACATCATAAAAGATTCTGAAGAGTATTTAGGGATACATTAAGGTCTGTTTACGCACTGCTATTATGAAAGATGTAAACGAAAAGAACTTTGAGTTAAATTATTTGCTGGTAGCGAATATGTCACGCAAGGAAAACACTCGATAGTAGGAGAAGTGTCATAAATAGCTATTGGGTAGACTTAATTTTTCGAAAGACAGGTTCCAGTGTAATTCCTAAATATATCAATAACACCCTTTGAATCATACTTGCTTCCCAAGCAGAAAAGTAGCCACAAACATTATGAATAAATAAGTCCAATACGCATGTACTTATCTTGAATTTGGAGCGATTATTTGCAGCTGCATCATAATACAATAACCTGACTTTTAAGGCATGAGACACATTTTTGTGTTTCTGACATAAGCATCCACTGGAACAGGCGCACAAGAAAGCCAGTGACCTTCATTTATATTTCAGTCTGTGACCATTAAACAAACTACAAAATTGAAGCAATCCTCGAATACGACTTTAGGTGGGAATTGCAAGTTAAGAAATGTATGAGCTGTTATAAATTTTCCTTTCCTTTACTTTTGCACCTGACAGCTTTAAATAGGAACTATTTTCTTAAACAGCATTTAGTTTTAGTTGTATTCTTCACTGCTTGTCTCACTTCTGTGATTTTCCAGTAATAAAGAATCGGGTTCGAGGATGAATGTAAGTCCCTGTAAGTTGCCTTACAAAAAAAATTAATGAGGATTGTCTGCTGTGAGTACACAAAGCCTCCACTAGGCCTTGGGGCAGATAGCAAGCGACTAAACCCAACTGCAGCCAAATCACACTTACCACTGCTTTCCTGTTTCGCGACGTGTTCAATGGAGTTTCATGAGGAATTATTTGGTTATATTGATCATATGTTGGATAAAGTATTGTCTGTACCTGCGCGTGATGATGACGAAGAGTGAAGAAGATCCAGGCCTAGGTATTCTAGAAAACGGATATCAATACGCAAAGAGGAATCGCCAGATAGCTGCACCATAATGAGATGGGAAAATTCCAAAAATACATCACAAATCTGTTATAACTGTAACGACAACTGTACGCTTTGAAGTGACAACTAGCTTTTATTTCATCCCAAATAACAAGGCAAGAAGTCTGTCCACGCTGATTGCAATCATCGTCACAAGCGACACCGAGCTCAAACTATACCCTACCACGAAACTTGACATCAATGAGATGCGGCAAATGTTCCTTTGTTCGTATGCCGCCGACAAACTGAGAAACAGCCACAGGTTGTGCTACCAGTCCAACGCAAAGATCAGTTGCTGAGAGGCTACAGAGCAGCATTTTGGACGGCGGATGAAGGGAAGATTCTTTGAGGAGAGCGACAAGGATCAGCGAGTTCAATAGAGTCGCACTAAATGACAACAGAATGTTGAAGACCGACAGAAATATCAGATGTTAGTGTAGTCACCAATGATATCTGCTGAGTAGAACAGGTCCAGTACTTTTTTATTGTCCTGTCCGAAACTGTAGTTTTTTGTTTCCATTTTGTTCTAATCATGGTATAAACTATTCGTATTAGCCAATTCCACGTGAGTTGTCAAACACGCATGAGAGTCATTCATACGTGATTTCCATTGATTTGCATAATGCATGATCTTCTCCTTTACGACTTCAGCAGGTTAATAAGTAAATCGTTTACACTCGGTTTGCCGGTATCATTTCTTGAGGAGCAGGCAGTTTTTGTTATTACCAAGCAAGATGTTTTTTCTTCACTACATTTAATTATCGATTCATGTAAACAACTTTATAGATGTGAAGCACCGTAACGGTTCTCTTTCTTAAAATTAAAAAAAAAAACCGGATTTCCATTGAATGACTACGCTTTTAATATAGGAACTTAAATCAATATGGCGAAAGTGAAATCATCTTCTTATGTTAACAAAATTTAGTTCGGCGAAGAAGGCATCCGCTTGAAATATTCCTTTTTGGAACTTAAGGGATAAGGTTGTGGTTCCATGACGTCATTTGTTTTTTTTCTATCATAACCGCTTACTTCTGCCTTCATTTCTCAATCTATTTGTCACCAATAACTTCGCACATTCGTATCTCACCAGAAAAGGCATTGATTACCGATATCATCAATTTCGAACCAATGTCAAATTTTTTTTTGTGTTTTTTTCAAGGACCAAAATTTGGAATTCCTTACCTCATTAGGCATTTTGAAACTCTTTTTTCTTTAAAAAGACATCTTCAAAGTCCTTTGCTAAATCGATTGATATACTGATGATCAAGATTGATGGTTTGGCAACAGAAATATCCCAATGAACGCGTATCGCTCGCAAATACATCTTTCTTTTTATTAAGCAAGGAGGCCTCCATCGTAAAAGCCCCGTGGTTTCGGGAGGGTCCCTCTTCTATCCATTAAACCATTGTTTTTACAAGAATAATAAACTTAAAGAAACTCGAACAGGATGCAACAAAACTGATGTTAAGGAGGTGATCAACGGTTTGGATCCCAGCTGCGATGAGGTATCAGATACTGTCTTAGTTCATTTGAGTATGTCACGTATGGTAAGATTCTACTGCAGCAATGACGCCACAATATCTCCAGAGTACATTAAGCTTAAGGTTTATGCAGACGGTCTTAACTATAAGGGTTCACACTGAAATTAGATTAGTGTAAAACATTTCCTAATCCAAAAAGTGATTTGAATCAAAAAAACAAAATAACTTGCAAGGGAAAACTTATATTGAAAAAATAAACCACCCACGTCCAAATCCTACTAAATACTCTGGTTAAGCACGACAGAAAGGGGAGAGAAACCATGAGCCTTGGAAAATTGTATGAAAAATCAGAGTCAAGACAATGATTGATGAGCGTAACGTTTTCCAAAAATTGATATACATTTGGTTTCTCTTTTCATTTTGTTATTTAATTAACTGTATTCACCCTTCATATTGACAACTTGTATTGTTGTAGACTGACAACCAAGACTACATACCTTTTATTAAAGTAATTATGAGCTTTCATAGATTTAACTGGCAGGTTGTTACATTCATGGAAAATCAAATGTTCACCATTATCAATTCTCCGGCTTTGTCATGAATGCACGATTCAAAGATGCCCAGCACCAATTATTTTTATGTTACCAATGCAATACACGCTATTTTCAATCTTCCTTTACTTCTTCATCTACTCATTTTTTGAGCTGGTGAGCTTTGTGCAGCGAATGGCTTCACTTGCATGAAAGAAATACATATATGTTATTTGCCGGCTGGGAGGTCCGTATGGTGAAAAACTGTGACCGAGGTCTTGAAAATACTGCCCGAGGCCGTAGGCCGAGGGCAGCATTTTCAAGACCGAGGTCACAGTTTTTCACCATACGGACCGACCCTTAGCCGGTAAATAACATATTTATTGTTTTTAAACTTGACGAAATTCTTTCCGAAAGAACCCGAATGATTTATGGCCGTAAATACGGCAAGATCTTCCATAAACTGAACAATTTTTGAGTGGGTAAATGGTAGTTAAAATAGAGGTGATACAAATTTAAGAGAGATGCCTCAGCGAAACATTTTCATTTCCGTAACGATAAAGGTGATTTAAAAGGCTTCCAAACAAACTTTGAAACATTATTTTTACAAGTATCTGTCACAAACTGACACCTGTCAATTAGAGAGCGCACATGAAAAAGAAAAGCGAAGGAACATTTGAAAACCAATAGAACTAGTTTGGCAAGGACTGTCACGACAATGTTTTCTTCAAAATCAGTTAATGATCTAACGGAAAGTATTATTCACTCTCATCGACGATTCATTCATGTACGAAGATTTACCTCTGTTCATTAAGTAAACGGCGAGGAAATTAATTGTGAGTAAATTCAATCTTTTTATTTTGAAGTTGTGAGAGTTTGCTCGTTTGTTTGCTGTAATGGCGTGTTTAACTCTGATCTTTCCTTCACAAAAACTAAATTCGAACAGCACACTCCAACGAGACACAAGGGAATGTAATGTGGCCTTTTCTCAAAAAATTCCTTCAATTTCTGTTGTGCAATTTAAGGTACAAATGTCCAAATTGAACGGAATTGGAAAGACTCACCAGGAGCGTATATTTGTTGTAGAACTTAAATTAAAACTTCGCTCGCTCTTTCACTATGAACAAATTGCTCGAGAAAATTCAGATATTAAATGAATGAAAGTTCCATCGTTCAGTTTAACTGTAACCAAATACCTCACGTTCCAACTTTCTGGGTACTTTTTGTGAACGATTAAAATTAATTGCAGAAGGTTTTTAGGCCGCTTGTCAACCAACGTAATGACACTATTGTTTATACAAATTCATTCTGAAACCAATATTTTTCTGTCAACCAAAGTGATTTGATAGCGAGAAAAGAGAGGATTCATAAGTTATTTATCGGCTTGAGGTAGTGACCGACGTGTTTGCTTAAAAATACTGCCCAGCCGGAAAACGAGGTATATTTATGAAAAATGACAACGAAAGTTGGGATGTACTCGGCGACTCACGAAAGCGTTACCGTGGCCCGTGGGCAGAGATAGGAAAATACTGACCGGGTAAAGAACCAATCAGATTGCAAGATTCGTTACCGTGCCCTCTAAAAAAACAATAAAGATGGGTATTGACGGATACGAAATTTATATAACTTCTTCGGTTTTTTGTTTTACTATATTTTTGTTGATCGATAAGAATTTAAAGAAAGAGACAAAACTTTTGAGTCTGTAATACATGTTTCGACTGAAACTTCTGTCATCTTCAGTTAATTAATGTACAAAGCATTTGTTGATGTTATCATTTTTCCTCTGTTATTGAAAACTCGTCCCAGACAGCTTAATCTTAAATTTTTTGCGGACTTATTTTAGGGTGGTGGTGCTTTTTATTTGCACTTGGTCATCAACACGCGTCTATTTTTCCGCTAAATCAACAGTTGTCCTCAAAGGCTACCAGCACTTTTCATAAATTTCTTATATTGAAGTGTGTTACGGTTATTTGACTCGAAACCCGGGTAGCAATTGGTTAATTTCAGATCTAGGTCTTTTCGATGAAAGTGAACGAGAGACCATGACGTTGAGTCACATAAAAATGTTTAAAGGCTGTTGACGGCGGGATAAGCTTACAAGCTAATTATGATGACCGACGAATGAACACCTGCATCAAAAGAGATTGCAACAGGAGTAAGATGCAATTCTTTAATACCATACGTTTGTAAAATCTTTGAAATTCTACGAGCCTTATGATAAGCTATGTTAAATTATGTTAACTTCTATTGAATTTACAAACAAACGGACCAAGGAGTAGTTGCTGTGATTGGTCGACGAAATCCCCTATGAGTAGTGAACGAACATCTCAAGGTGGTAGACAGAGACTGTTCTGACTTTTCTTGTTCTTTCACATTGGAAGCAAAGAAACAGCAGCCACATTACTGTTATCATCATCTGTAACACTCAATGACGTCACAAAACTCAATGAAGAGGCCTCTACCTGGCGCACTGAAGGTTAATACAAAAAACAAAAAAGATCTTTTGTCATTTTTAATAAATCAAACCGAAAACAGATGTGCATGAGTAAATGGAGACGTTACAAAATTAATTCTGTCCTTATCAATATATCATACGCCATGGATGTCATGTGACGTATAAATCGAATAAGAATTTCTGGGTTAAAAAAATTATCTTAAGCAGGAGACATAAGATTACCCACCAGCTAAAGTATCTTTTTCCCTCATACGTTCCGTTGCTCTCACGGTGACCTAACCATATCGGTACTTCTGAAAGAAGAAAAAAAAACTTTCAGTTATCTAAGGTAAAAAAAAATCATTACAAAAGGCGAATCTGATTTACTACCAAAAAACACACTAACCAGTTGTTTTAATCTAAATGTAGGTTTAGTTTTACTATGAATGAGGGGAGAACCTTCTCCCACAAACCGTCATCATGAAAGGACTACATTTTGATCTTGGGGCGGGTTATCTCGGTATTAAATCTCCATGAGTACTCTTGTTTTATTGCCTTCAGAATACAATTTCATGATGCCTATATCAATGTTAGTGCATTAAGACAGCTCCCTAGACCAAAGCGTATAAAATAGCTCTTCTGAACGAAAGATACTTGATACTTACACTTACAGCAGTCAATGTACAGTCTTTTTAAAAGTTTCAAGTTCACAAGCTTACTCACTTTTACTGTGACCAATTACTTCCTCTTAATTTTATCAGTACATTTCAACATTCATATGTCGATATTCACCTTCCCACGGATCTAACTCTACGCCGATGAAATTTGTAAGTCCAGGTCCGACGTACTTGACTGTTCCTCGAAGTTTCCTCACAAGCCTTTGATAAAACAATACCTTCATACCTACTTCAATATAATGGATTGATTTAGGCTTGAAGCCCTGTTTCATAGTATCACCTGTAATAAATAACAAAAACAATAGATAATTAAAACGACCACAATACTAAATACATCACGATCATCAATTAGACTTCATTTAAGGTCATAGAGGCCAGCATAACCCAGTAGTTTTACTCGGAGTTCAAATGACTCAGCTCTTCGTAACGTTAGCTTATAAGCGAATCTACACACCAGTACCCCCTTCCGCCCCTCAAAAAAATAATCTTACCAAATATTTTAATAAAGCCCGGGATAACGCGCGCTGTCATTGGTTGAAACAGCGTGTTCTACCAGAGTATAGAACATAGAGCAAGAGAAATGAATAAAGGGGTAAGTTTCTAAAGAAACTATGGTGCTGCGTTGGTGGGAGAGTATAACAGGTAATTTGGAGTTAACAACTGAGTTGAAAACGAAAATGGGCCATCCTAAAGAGTAAAAAGGCTGACGTTTCGAGCATTAGCCCTTCGTCAGAGCGATTGAATCCGGCGGAACAAGTGAGTCGGCAAATAGAAGGACTAAACAAAGGTTTGCAACATGTCAAGCGCCGTAATTGGCGTGATTATAACGTAAGCAGAGACGAAAATCCTCAAAGAAAAAGAAATTGACATTCCGAGTTTTGAAGGTTTTCACACTCAGTTAGATTTCAAGCTTACATACGGTAATAAAAATCAAAAAAACACAGTTGACACTCGTGTAGTACATATAATTTCGTGTTCAAAAACAAAACAGAACAACACGGGAATGATAAAAAATATAGCCAAACTGGCATAACTGTTAAAATTCATCAATCATGACGGTGTCAGAGCGACTGCAATTATGCTGAGGTCCAACACGGCTGGCTCATAATGGCGATCTTCGGTCATCGCGGTGAAGCAAGCCTCAGAAATTACATCGGCCGCCCTTCGAGTGAACAAATAAGAGCTTGCTCTGGTATCCTTTCCGATGCGTTCAGTGGAAGGCTACATCACTCAAAGCAGCCGAGTTTTACGACGCCGTCATCCCGATCAATCTTTATATTCCTGTGATTTCGGTTGTTGCTCATTCATAAAACATACGCCTTGAGCAGTATGTTTTCTATCTATCATGGAAAAAACTCGCGTGTTTTTATGAGCCACAATTCGGCCGGATTTCACCGAACATTTCACTTTCAGATTCTGTATTAGAGACTAAATTACTTTAGGCAACAGTGTTGGATTCGACGTGCCAAACTATTTCAGTTTGTAAACTACTCAAGATTGTAAACTTTCATGGTTTGTGAACTTTAATGGTTTGACATTTTTGACAGCTTTAGTCTTGTTCAACCAATCAGATTAATTGAACCATTCTATCAAGGATTCTGATTGGCTTATTGTAGCTTCCTTTAAGAGAGTATAGAGCATGCTGACGACACTGTTGATCGATTTGGAAAGAAAGTTTGTTTTAAAAAATAGAAAGCAATGAGTGGGGAATTTAACGGATTCTTTATCATAAAACAAATAGAGAAGCCTTGACTCCGCTCTGTTCTATCGTAAGGCAAGTGGGAAGCGGCTCGACTGCGTCTCGTGTGTCTCTCTACATTTCTTTCGTGCTTTAGCCGCTTCCTACGTGCTTTACCTTGCGAGTAATAATGTTTTAGAGTGTGATTATCGGTGAGACTTCCATTTTATCTACCTATAAAACGCACGCAACCATTTCTCTATTCACTCTGACGGAGGGTTACCGGTCGAAACGTCAGCTTTAGAAATTCTTTACGGTGGCCAATTTATGTCATCAACTCAGCTGATAAAACTGACCAAGATATCTTATTATACCCCCCATCGACGCAACGCCAAAGTTTCTATAGAAACTTACCCTCTTTAACATAGGCATTGGTTGCCCCTATCTTGTTTGTTTGGTCCTTCGTTTGTTTGGTCGCGGTTGGGTCCACCATTGCGGCTTGATATTGAGGCTGGCTTCTCAGAGGTTCTAAGATGGCTATCTGCTGTGACTGTTCTGTATTTTTGGCCACCAATCTTTCGATCTGCTGTGACTGATCATTCAACTGTTGTGACTGATTATGCAACTGCTGTGACTGTTCTGTATTTTTGGCCACCAATCTTTCTATCTGCTGTGACTGTTCTGTATTTTTTGCCACCAATCTTTCTATCTGCTTTGACTGTTCTTTAACCTGATTCTGAGTGATCTCAAGGCTGCACAGAGCTAGGTTCAAGTGGCTTTCCATGTGTGATTCTAAGTGAGATTTCGTTCTTTTTCTTGGAAACTGAAAAAAAGACGATGTGGTCATTAAACTCTTTTAATACAATCCAAACATTAAATTTTTGTTAATTATTGATCTACTTGTTCCTTCCAGAAATAAACAGTTTGATTCAACTGCCGCACAGGTTATTAGGAATTTTTTAAACCCTACAAAATGAAAAATTTTTTACATATTTGACATTCCATTTTAATTCATTTTACAACATGATATGGAAATACAATACAAACATACGACCTCCCCGCCAAACCTGCAATTTAATATAAACTGAAAGCTGTTTCATACCGCATTTTGGCATCCTAAGTTCTTGTATTTACAATCAATTTCTGTGAAAGGACAGTGATCACGAATATGAGCCAAGAGCTAAAACAAAAAGATAGAGAAGATTTAGTCTTCTGTGAGCAGCCACAGGAATCCTCTCTCGTGCTTAGCGAAAAAAAATCATTCGGTGTCTCAAAATTACTCCTTAGATTTCGTAATGTATGAATCAGGGAACTGAATTCAGAGACAAAATTTAAAAATGTTCCCTAGTAGTGTAAGGCATTTTACTGCAAAGTTTAACGGAGCAAACTTCCTTGAAGGGATCGTTACGGTGTTATGGATTGTTTCCCTATTATGGAGCTACCTAGATTCAATTCTGGAAGGCCCATTTAAGGCAGAAAATGACGACCTTCATGTCCTCTGACTGAAGCCAGGAATATATTCAAAACAATAGTGCATGTTCTTTGACCATTTGAGCACGGAACGTCTCCAAATTGCTCACATAAAACAAGACTTAGCCTGTGACGTTTCAGATAGAGCAGCAATATGTCCCATGCGGGCTGTGTGCATGAACATTCAATTAAACTCTCGTTCGAATTACTGAGAATCACTAACAATATTAAATGTTACCTTTTCTCGTGGAATATTACTCAGACCACAATTGTTGGCACATTGAACCGGAAACATTTGACAGACGTTGTGATGTTGCTGAAGAAATCGAAAAGAAGTTTTTATAGCTAATGTACTTTCAAAATTCTCTCCGTCTTATTAAAATTATGACCAATAAAGACAGGTTGTTGTACTAACGAAATTTATGAAGTAAAATACCCACTTTTTTATCAGTAAGGGATCAAAGTTTTCGAACGCAACATTTAAGCCCAATTTAAGTAAGATGTTTCCGTGTAACAATTTTATATCAAATAAGAGAAGATACCTAGAGCTTAACAAAATCTTGACTCAATAAAGATTGAAATTCGTCACCACTTTAAGATGCTACCCTTGTAGAAGCTATATAAGAAACACATTTTTGTTAACAAACCTGCTTGTTTTTCACGATAAATGATCCTCGACAATATTCACAACTAACTTCCCTCCAGACACATTCCGTTGTCATGTGATTGTTCATATCTCGCATGGTGAGCTTCTCTTTACATCCTTCATTTGGACACTCCACCGCATTGAACAGGCATTCTGACTGATGTTTCTGAAATCATTATTTATCGATAATAAACTGTAATGTAATCATGATCCAATCTGCTAAGACATACAACAGGCTAAAGAAAAGAGAGACTTGATTGACAGCGAAACAATCGGTTAACTGATGGTTTAGGATCTACGAAAAGAAATGTGAAATTTACGTGTGACTTGTTGATAATAATGATATCCCTAAGACTAGAGATAAATATTTAATAAACGTTTAGTATAATAGGCACCTATCAAAGATTATCAGACAGGAAGAAAATCTGTCATGTTGCGCGCAAACTGCTGACCATGACACCTCAGATTGCAAATACCAGAACAACACCGCTGTTCAGTCCATATAGTTACTATTGTGCAAGAAACTGTTGAGTTGAGCTCCACAAGTTACCCTGATATGCTTCGTATAACATCATGTCTTGCTGCCTCGATGGTTAAGAGTAGCAGGAATAAGTGCAATGCTTGCTTATTATGAAGGAGACAAATTAAAATGTTTGAGATTTTTAATTTTTGGGATCAACGGCGAATGAAGTGATAGAGAACGCCTTTACGGTGAATATGACGTAGATACATTACCTGCACAGCTCGGAGTTCTCCAGTCCAAGGACACCCAACATAAGAACATTTCACTTCGAGATCCAGAATTCTGCGATGACAAGCGACATCTGGAAATATCTGATAACCCAGACACAAGGATATGTTTTGTACTCTACTTGTAATAAAGACAATTCTCCTTTTCCAGCATTTCTCCCAGTGAACCATGATGATTCACAGACATTGGTGAGTAGATGAAGAAATGTAAATTGGTTTCCGTGTTTACATCAGGCTATGTAAACATGGAAACCATTTTACATTTCTTTTATAGCTAATGAAAGAGGAACGAAAACCGTGTTCACATACGCTCATGTAAAATGGTTTTATGGCCAATCAGAGCACGCGTACTATTTGAATTATTTTAAAAAGATAATTAAGCAATGGAACGCACTTTGTATCGACTTACCGGCTTAATAACCCACCCAAGATGTTGGGAGAACCCGAGAAACGTTTGTCAATCACTTGCCTCCGCCAGCTCACGATTTACAAACTTTCCTCGTGTTTTGACATTCCAAGCAGGTTGTTAAGCTGGTAAACCGATTGAAAACGCAGACTATTGCTTCAAAATAAACTTTAATTTTCAGTGGGTTTGCCCTGGAAGAATCTGGCTTATTTCATAAGGACACAAACATTTACATGAACATGAACGTCGAAGAGTTAGGATCCTATATCAATTAAAACAAATTTCTGCGTTTGTGACAAACGAAAGAGCAACGATGTTTTCTACCCTTGTGCCTGACATGTTTTGTTTTGACTTCATTTTGCAATAGGGGCCACCCATTTGAAGGAAACTGCGTTTCGAGTCGTGCGTTAAAATGCCTAAGGATCTGTTCACCGAGAGCAGAACGTGGAATCGCTAGTTTGCGTGACCCAAAAGTATGAAGTTGTGCGTTATCATTACCTTGTCACGTGAAAGAGGCTGTCTGTCAACTGGACATTTTGGAGAATGCCTCCTGAAAGAAGGAAATTTGCAACAGCAGACAAACAAAAAAATCATAAAACAAACAAAATATTAACAATCTTTCATCATGTGTACTGTAATTATTTACTTTAAAGTCTTAGCGTTTTTCATCGCTGAGCCATATTCTGTTGCGTGAGGAACCCACCATGATGGAATTGTTGCATGTCATTAACATTTGCATTTACAAGACAAATTATAATTAGTTTAAGTCGATTCATATTTACAGTGTTTTCCGTTATTTTAAGCATGACAGGTAAATTTAATTTTCAAACCGGTAAAGTAATCCTTTTACAAGTTGAATTTTCAAGAATTTGAAGCAATTTTAGACGGTTATAAGAGTTACTACAGGCGGTGAATGTTACCGGTTACTGCCGGAAAAGGAGAACACTGATTTCACAAAGTAAACGAGAAAGATCATATCATTCGATGACTCTGTTAGATGCACTTGTGCTGAAGCAGTCGAAGACACCTAAAAGGTAGCCAACAACTATTTCATGTAATATTTGATAGCTTTCCGTCGCATTAAGTACTCACACCAAACTCTAACCTGTTTGAATTGTTTTGTGCCGGATAAAGCTATCTAGTAATTACTTATATATAACTGAGACACACTATGATTCCCTTGGGAAGTCATTCAACTGGTCAATATCGTCATTCAACTTCCAAGTAAGCTTGATTGTTTTCGGTTGCCACTTCTTTCGACATGCAGTGATTCAGCATTACCTCAACAAGCTCTCTAAGCATATGTTACAAAGTCTATGGCCACATCCTCCAATCTGTATGGGATCTTTCATTGTTAACTGACACACAGGGCATTCAAAATCATCCGGAACTACTCTCGTAAACTCAAAATCATAGCCTCCAAGCTCTGGAATATTATGACCAGCCGCCATTGTGATTTGGGTTTCAGAACGAAGCCGGAAGAGAGAATTAGGTGTGCGCATGTGTGACTTCCATGGAAACAAAACTAGTTCCCAGACTCTTTGAGACTCAAATTAGGCCCTCTGACTCTAGAAAAATCCCCACACATATTCAATAGTTGTGGGAAAAAACACGCATTAACAGATCAAAGAACAACAACAGAAGCGGGGGATGGAGGAGCACCGCACAAAACTAATTTGTACTGAGTACCAACTTGCACAGCGTGCTGAGTCGAGGGGGAAACAAGAAAAGGAGAATTTTCTAAAAAAATGATTTCAAGAAATACATCGATTACTAAGCCAGGGGTAGAATAAAACCCCGGAGCAAAGTGTGCAATATCCACTGGAGTACTCTATCTTGTGTGTGTATAACTCTGAGCGAGAAACTGACCCCCACGCCCTCCAACAGGGTACGTCATAAATGATTCTTAAGAGTATTTGGGGAGGTTGAGAAACAAAGCTTCCACTAAGCCGTGAGGCATATGGCAAGCGACTAAAGCCAACTGCAGCCACAGTGCACTTGCCACTGCTTTCCTGTATCGCGACTGTGTGAATGAAATTTGTCTTGTATTGTATTACCTTCCGCTGAGGGGAAAAAAAACGTAAGTAACACAGTTTCACTCCAATTGTCTAATTTAATTTTTTTTTCTCTTCCTGGGTCGAATATTGATAAATTGCAATTTCGCCGTTGTCTATCAGCATTTTGTTGAGAAGAGTCTTCCACGAACATTTTACTAAAGAAGGGAAGAAATACGCGAAACACTTTGCCCGTAAACGGTATTGAAATGCGTGCGTGGTAAAACCTGTAGAGAGAAAGCATTAGTAAACAACTTATTTAAGTCTCTGTCTCTTTTATCAAGAAACAGTCAGATTCATCCGCGTATGGAATTAACATCCGAAACAATAAGGCTTCAGTAACATCAGTACACTGTACTACGGCAACAAGCAAGTCATTAAAGCTAGCACGGTTGCTTTCGTTTGATTTCGTCGTTATTCCTGCATATGGAAAGTCAAACAAATATTCGTGTTCTTAAAAATTCCCGCCTGCTTATATAACTCAAAAATGCACTCGGCGCGTTTTTTATTTCTCTAAGAAAATACAGATGAAAGGAAATCCAGCTGTTTTGCTTTAACCGGTTAGTGGAATATATCAAGGACGACAATGACTTTTATTTCTGCCAAATTGCATGTGATCCCATGTTGATTTTGATCGAGAATACTCTCAACGATGGAAGTCTTTATCTCCAGCTGTCTGATGACAGGTAAACTTTGCTTAGCTGGCTACAAATGACTAGAATGTTCTGGTTTCTCATGATTTCAGACATATACGCTTACAATTACCGTTCACGATTTGTGATAATTTACTCGCTTATTTATTACCAGGTATTAGAGCTTGTCTTATGATAAAGCCTAAACGTTTTCTTCTTTTTTTCTTTTTTGAACCGGTTCTTCTAGTTTCAAGTCTACATTTCTATTCGATTTTGTTGTTGTTGTTGTAATTTTTTTTTCACAAAACTACGCTGTTACTGATTTTCTAGCATGCAGTGAAAAATAAATCCTGTCGTCTGAATGAGATTAGATCTTGAAGGATGCTTTCTTTGAAAGAGACTGACCGCTCCACTTCTAGCAAAAGTCACCATTAGAGTTTAGGGAAGAGTTGTTTGCCTGAAATATATATTTCTGGCTTGTAGAAACTGATTGGTGAGCCGCCGTTGTGTTATTTGTTGTTTGCCAGTTGCTGTTAGTCAATCTTAAGTGTTTGCGTTCTTCGCTGTTTTTAATTCCGTGGTTGTCTGTGCCAGTAGCTGCTAACATCTCTTTCAAAGGGGAGTCTGGGGAGTTACCGATGAGCTCCCGTGCTCAAATAAGGGCCCTCCCCCAAGTACGAGCCGAGCCTCCGATGCCATAATATCAAACAAGCGCCTCTCTCGAAAAAGAACAGCGTCTTCCCTCGCTTTCTTAATGAGTAGGGAAAAAAGGAAAACCTGTTAATTCCAGTTTTATTTATGACATTTAAAGCAGCAATTACAACCGAATCAATACAGGAGAACAGTTTCCGCTTCCGGTTATTGCTATCTCCATACTGACTTGACGTCTACGTGGATTTTGCAGCTTCTGTTTTTTTTTTCTATTTAAGATTTAGCCAAAATAAAGTTACAGCTCGTTGAAAAAAAACTTAATAAGCACCCCCAAGATTAACCGCCATTCTTCGTAAAAGTTCTCCCAATTTGCCCAGTTTGTGGCGGTCTTGGCTTTTCAAAATTGCACGTTTACAAAGTATCGACCTTAATTTTGAAATTTCAAAACCTCAGAAAATTCTCCGTGCATGACAATTGAAAGACAAAAAAACCGGAAAGGAGGAAAAAGGTTAAAAGATTATCGAGAGTCAAAAAGTTTATTCAATGCTTTCATGAAGAGACATCTGGAAATCAAGAATCTATGGTATCTACTTTAATACCATACGTTTGTAAAATCTTTGAAATTCTACAAGCCTTAAAACAAACCTGTTAACTTCTATTGAATTTACAAACAGACGGTAGACTAAGGAGTAGTTATTGTAATTGGTCGACAAAATCTTCTTTGAGCAATGAACGAACATCTCAAGATAGTAGGTAATTTATAGTAAACAACTCAGTTGAAAACGTAAATTGGCCACCGTGAAGAGTTAAAGAGTTAAAAAGCTGACTTTTCGAGCGATAGCCCTTCGTCAGAGCGACTGCAGGAACTGTGGGTGGTTTGTGGGTTTATATGCAGAAAATGGAGCTACGCTATTGGTGGGAATATGCATATTTTGACGAGAAAAAAAGAATAAGTAAATGTTAGGAAATAGGGTATTGTTCATCGTGGAGCTGGATGATAATATAAATTTGCTCTGCTATCTCACGAAAAAGTCACTGGATGTGATTTTGTCGTGAGAAATTTATATTATCAAGAATAAATTATTTGAATGAAAAGCGCTCGTTAGTTCCGTGGGATTAAGAGTGCCGATTTGGAAGATAAACTTTTGTTCTAGTGTTTTGCGGCTTTGCGAACTGCCTAGATGTAAAGAACGGCTGCTAACTGCCATATGTTGTTTAGAATGATAGGGAGATTAAAGTGTCTAGCGACTGGCTTGGATGCGTCCTTGCCATTTCTTTCTTTGTCGCGAAGGTGTTCCCGGAATCGGTCACTTAGTCGTCTCCCTGTTTCACCAACGTATAACTTATTCCAATAAGTACAAGTTATGCAATAAATGACATTAGCAGAGGTACACGTAAAGTGATCATTAATTTTATTGGATATCTTGGGGTTCCGATATTTCCTCTACCTTATGAATGAAAGGACAAGTTTTGCACCACGAGCGAGCGCATTTGAAAGTTCCAGATTGGTCATTGGTTTGAAATGAACTTCTGGCCAAAATCTCAAGATGGCAGACAGAGACTGTTCTAATTTTTCCTGTTCTTTCACACCGGGGGCCCAGAAACAGGAGCCACATTACTGTTATCGTCATCTGTAACACTCAAGAACGTTAACAAACGCGGCGAAGGTGCCTCTACCATGAGCACTGAGGGTTAATAAAACAAACAAAAAAGATCCTATGTCATTTTTAATGAAACCAACCGAAAACAGATGTGCATGAGTAGATGGAGACGTAACAGAATTAATTCCCTCTTTATTTGACGCCATCGATATCAAACGGCGTACACATCGAACAAGAATTTCTGGGTTACAAAAATTATCTTAAGAGAGAGACATAACATTACCCACCAGCTAAAGTATCTTTTTCCCATATGTACTCCGTCACGGCTAGCGAAAGACCACAGTAAATCTCGCTCTGAAAAAAATTTCAAATTTCAGTAATCCAAAGTAAGAGAAAATCAATATAAAAAGTGAGCCTCATCTACTACGGAAAAACACGCCAACAAGTTGTTTTACTCTGAATGAGGTTTAGTTTTACTATGAATGAGGGGAGAACCTTTTCCCACAAACCTTCATCATGAAAGGACAACGTTTCGATCTTGGGGTGGATTATCTCGGTGCTAAACTTCAATGAGTACCCTCGTTTTACTACCTTCAGAATACATTTACACGATGTCTATCAATGTTAATACTTTAAGACAGCTCCCTAGACAGTTCGTATAAAATAGCTCTTCTGAACGAAAGATACTTGATACTTACAGCAGTCGATGTACAGTCTTTTTAAAAGTTTCAAGTTCACGAACTTATTCACTTTTACCATGAGCAATAACTCTCACGTAATTTAGAAGAACATGTCAATATTCATATATTAATACTCACCTTCACTCGGATCTAACTCTACGCCGAGCCAACCTGAACTTCCTGATAAAGGTCCGACGTACTTGACTGTTCCTCGACGTTTCCCACCCAATCTAAGAAATACCTTCATACCTACATCAATATCATTGATTTATTTAGGCTTGAAGCCCTGTTTCATAGTATCACCTGTAATATATGACAAAAACAATAGATAACTGAAACAACCATCCTACTAAACACACCACGATCATCATTGATGTTTGAGGTCATCAAAGGCCAATATAAACCAGTAGTCTTACTCGGAGTTCAAATGACTTAGCTCTATGTTACATTAGTTTATAGGGAATCTATACACCGTACCCCCTTCCCCCACTCCCACCTCCTCAAAAGAAAACGTAATTCTATTAAGGAAGTTCCATAGGGTTTTTCTAAGCCTGTGTTCTTTCATATAAAGCAGCACTATGTCCCATGCGGGCTGTGTGCATGAACTTTCAATTAAACTCTCGTTAGAATAACTGAGAATCACCGAGAATATTAAATGTTACCTTTTCTCGTGGAATATTTCTCAGACCACAATTGTTGGTACATTGAACCGGAGACTTTTGACAGACGTTGTGATGTCGCTGAAGAAAATCGAAAAGAAGTTTTTATCACTAAAATGCTTTCAAAATTTGTTCCGTCTTATTGAAATTGACCAATAAAGACATGCTGTTGTACTAACAAAGTTTATGAAGTAAAATACTCACATTTTTATCAGTAAGGGATCAAAGTTTTCGAACCTAATATTTAAGCCCAACTGTATAAGATGTTTCTGTGTAATAATTTTCTATCGAATAAGACAGAAAGAGAATGAGATCTTGAGCGAGAAAAAAGAAATGCCGTCGGTTTTTGCTTGTAGCACAAAAAGGACGCGCAGTATTTAAATGGCTGACTGTATTAAAATAAAAGGTAGGTTTCACGAGTCATCCGTGATCGCAGAATTCTCAAGCCTTTACGCAAAATTCTCAGGCATGGACAAATACTATATGCCATATGCCATAGGTTCAAATAGCCATGGCTATTCAAACCTATGGCATAAGTTTTGTACTCTACTTGTAATAAAGACAATTCTCCTTTTCCAGCATTTCTCTCAGTGAACCGTGATCAATCACAGACAATGGTGACTAGAAGATAGTTAAGCGATGGATCGCACTTGCTATCGACTTACCGGCGTAATAACCCCCCAGGATGTTGGAAGAACCCGAGAAACGTTTGTCTCCGCTAGCTCGTGATTTAAAAACTTTTCTGGTGTTCCTTCAACATCCCGAGTAAGTTGTTAAGCTGGTAAACCAATAGAAAATGCAAAATATTGCTTCAAAATAAACTTTTATTTTCAGTGGGTTTGCCCTCGAAGAATCTCGCTTATTTTATAAAGACACAAAAATATACATGAAAATGAACGTCGAAGGGTGAGGATCCTATGTAAATTAAAACAAATTTCTGTGTTTGTGACAAACGAAGGAGCAACGATGTTTTCTACCCTTGTGCCTGTTTTGTTTTGACTTCATTTTGCAATAGGGGCCACCCATTTGAAGGAAATTGCGTTTCGAGTTGTGCGTTAAAATGCCTACCGATCTGTTCACTGAGAGCAGAACATGGAATCGCTAGTTTGCGTGACCCAAAAGTATGAAGTTATGCGCTATAATTACCTTGTCACGTGAAAAAGGCTGTCTGTCAACTGGACATTTTGAAGAATGGCTTCAGAAAGAAGGAAATTTGCAACAACAGATAAACAAAAAATCAGAAAACAAACAAGGTTTTAAAAAAATCGTTCATCGTGTGTATTATTTACTATTATTTACTACGAAGCGTTTTGCATCGCTGAGCCATATCCTGTTGCGTGAGGAACCATAATGGTGGACTTGTTGCATAAAATTAACATTTGCATTTAAAAGAAAAATTAAAATCAGTTTAAGTCGATTCATGTTTAACAAAGTAAACGAGAAAGATTATGTCATTTGATGACCCTGTTGGATACGCTTCCAGTGATGCCATCGAAGACACCTAAAAGGCAGCCAACATTTATTTTATGAATTAATAGACCTTTTTACAGTTCCCGGCGCCGTATTGGATTAGTAACCGCGCACACACGATAACGAGGCTGGGGTTGACCCGGCGGTTCTTTCAAACAGCTGATCTGTTGACATTTCACGATCTAATACACTTTTCAATGCGATTTCTCCCTTCAAAATAGTTCTTTAACACAACGATATGAAAATTTCGTCATTAGATGACATCCAGAAACTCGAAGAAAAAGATCTCAGGGAGATTTTAAAGTATAATTTAAAATCGACGGGCTGAATTAGAGCCGACTTAGTGCTTTGCTGATGTGACACGTCCTTCCATCGAGTAGTGGAGAAAACCTAGAACTTCTTACAGATGTCCAGGACAGATGTCCAAAACCAGAGCGACTTCAGGTACGAAGTAACTATGGAAAGGATTTCAGCCCTTGGATGGGCGAGCAATCTCCGTAATTTACCTGAGATGAATTTCAGTCAGCTTTACGATTACCCCGTGTTGAGAGGAACGCATTACAGGAAGTACCACAGAAGCTGTTCAGTATGGCTTAGAAAGCGAGGCAAAGGCTGCAGCCTTCTAGGTAGAGGAGATTTGTAATTGCTGCTGTTGTTGATATGGTACTTGTTGTTGTACCATATTCTTCAGTTAAAGTTGTTCCCATTTTGTTCACCAAGATGTCTTTTAGTTTGCCATTTGTACATTTTATCTTATGGGAAAGTATACAATAGAGCCTGTAGAACCACTTGATTATAACCCTTGCTTCTATTAACCCATGAGGAAAACTGTAACTAACAGATGTCATAATATTTTCCTACCCATCTGGCTCAGGACAACTTATGCTCGTGATACATTGAAAACCATTTCAGTTCATGACTCATGGTAATTTATTAGGTGGCAAGACACCATTGAAAGAATCAGACCAAAATATTAGACAATTTAAAAACTCACAGAAGTGACTGATTCATGTAACTTCTCCAAACTTACTTATCAGTCAAAGGTTATCTTGATCTTGCATCAAATTCTCATAACTTATTTACAAGTAAATGTGTAGCAACTAGAAGGGAGAATTGACAATCAGATCTTGGGTATTTAAGGGTTAAAGGAAGAGACATAAATGCTTCCTCTCAGCTACTGATCTCAACAATGCTAGTCCTTTACACACATTTAAGTTTCTGTTGGTGATAAACATTCAGTGAATTGATATTCCCACTCATAGCACTCAGAGGCCTTCTGATACAAAGGTTTGCTATACTAGTTCTTACTGCATTGTGTTAACTAATGTTATGATATAATTTTGAGATGTAAAGAAGATACTTAAAAGATTGAGAAATATATCTAAATCAAGATATTTATTTTATCCTGTTATAGTTACCATAAGATTTGTTCCAAAGAGAATCAAAAAATCACAATTCCCTAGCCGTTCCACGCAGTTTTTACTTTGAACTCAACACAACATTCACATGTTATGCCGAAGTGAGGACGTTGTACCGTCAGAAACGGTTAACGCATCGAGCTATCAGCGAAAATCTCATAAGAATATAAATTACGTTTTTTCGGCAACGTTTTATCACATATCGCCGTAGTGACATCTTAACTCCTTAACAAATGCAATAACAACCTCGAGAAACTTCACCCCGGCATCCTGGGGTCGTAAGATTGAAGGTAAACGCGGGCTCTTTTTTGACCACGGCTAGGCGGGTTACCTCACCTACCTGGGGTCCCCCGCTTCCATGTAAACGGGCTCTTGGTGTATTTCGCCAATGATATCTGTTTAACGGGTCCAGTGCTTTTTAATTGTCCTGTCCGAAACTATAGTTTTTGTTTTCATCTTTTCCTTATCACGGTATAAACTATTCGTATTAGCCAATTTCACGTGAGTTGTCAAACACCCATGAGAGTCATTCATACGCGATTTCCATTGATTAGTATAATATGTGATCTTCCCCTCTATAACTTGAACAGGTTAATAACTAAATCCTTTCCACTCAATTTGCCGTTATCATTTATTGACGAGCAGGTGGTTTTTATGATGACTAAGCTTTTCCTGAAGATGACGTTTCTTTGGTATGTTAATTATCGATTATACAACTTTATAAATGTGAAGCATTTATATAATTTTCTTTTTTTTTGTACTTTAATTTTGTTTATGGTATCATTTTTCCTCTGTTATTGGAAACTCGTTCCTGACAGCTTAATCTTCATTTTTTTATGGTCTTACTATAAGGTGGAAGTGCATATGGGCAGAGTAAGAGCTTTTGCTTTGCTTTTTACCTGCACTTGGTCATCAACATTCGTCTATTTTCCGCCAAACAACAGTTGTCTTCAATAGCATGTTTTTTAACGGCGACATCAACAGCTGCCGGCGCTTTTCATAAATTTCTCATATTACAACAAAAATGGCATTTGTTGAAACTTAACGAATAGTGTTACGGTTATTTGACTCGGAAACCAGGCGGCAATTGATTACTTTCAGACCTTTTGGATGAAAGTGAACGAGAGACCATGAAGTTGAGTCACATAAACATGTTGAAAGGCTGTTGACGGCGGAATAAGCTAACAAGCTAATTATGATGACCGACTAATGAACACCTGTTTCAAAAGAGATTGCAACAGGAGTAATATACAACTACAGCGAAAAGTTCTGAAGTTTCTTATTTGGGTTTGTTTTGTTTCTTTTAAATTTTTTTTTCGGTGGCCGTTTGTCCGATGTGTTCTGCACCATCTGTTTGGTTGGTTGGAGACATATGCCTGAGTATAGAAAAGTGTTCTTGAAAATATCACTTAGAAAAGAGACATGTATTTTGTCAAAATGGAACTCATCAGCTCCCAGCTTGACGATGTCGTTTTTTTAACAGCTAAAATTTGCCTCTTAGTTTTCCACTTAGATGCATTTTAGTTTATGCCGCTTTCAGATTTAGAGAGACTGTTTACAATGTGGAAAATGAACTAAAGGTTCTAATCCGTGAACCCCCCAAGCCACTTCGACCGGTAGAACTAAGATAACAGTCAACATGGTGTCATCAGCGCAAAATATTACCCGTGGTCCAGGTTTTTATTAGCTCTACATACTGGATGTTACCCTAAAATGGTGCATCAGATAAATGTTAACAGGGATGGAATGCCAAAAAAATTACTTGGAGACCAATGCCCTGCTGTTTGGAACACAAGAATAAGCTATCAACTGACGTGGCTCTCAGGACTAAACATTTTCTTATCTATAACTGCAGTCCTGGGAAATGCTCTGATCTTGGTCGCGCCGTCCAAAATGCTGTTACGCTGCCTATTGACAACTGATCTTTTGGTCGGGCTCTTGTCGCAGCCCATGTATGCTGCTTACGAAATGAGTTTGTTAAATGGAAGTTTGGGAAGGTGTCGTCTTACTTTTTTTTAACAGTTTTATAGCAGGCGATATCTTAAGTGGAGTATCCTTGTTTACATCGACAGCGATAAGCTTGGATAGGCTTCTTTCGCTATTACTGGGACTGAAGTATAAACTAGTCGTAACTTTGAAACGAGCACTTTTCATTGTCACTATAATTTGGATCGTAGGAGTTGTATGTTCTGCACTGTACTTATGGAACGACCAGATACCTTTAACGTATGCGTACGTTTGCACATGGATCTGTTTAGCAATCTCAGTTTTTTCTTACACAACAATTTTCGTCACCCTCCGATTTCGGCAAACACAAGTTCAAGACCTTATTAACCAACACGCGAGCCCAACAAGTCCAATGAACATAGCTCCATATAGAAGAGCAGTGTTCAGTGCACTTTGGCTACAGATAACCTTAGTGTGTTGTTACCTGCCACACGGAATCATGTCGGCTTTGCTGCGTCACAGTGAAGAATCTGCTGGTGCCTCTTTCAAAAGACATTGTACAGTAACTCTTGTTTTCACAAATTCGACTCTCACACCCGTTTATCCATTTCTTGACGATCAGGGAAGTTCGAAAAGCTGTCAGAGAAACAATCAGAAATCTTCTGAATATTCAGTGAAAACTCAGAGATGCACAATCCATAAGCAAAAGGCCCGTAGGGAGGAGGGGTGCTACGGAAACGAATGCACCCTCACACGGGGTGCGAAAGTCTGTTTATTAGCTACCAGCGATCAAAAGAAGTAAGATATAACATAAAAGTTAAAAGCAAAGTAGTTTGTAGTGTGAAATGGAACCTAATTGAATGAACCTTTTTCATTTTAATTCGTACGGAATGCAGTCTCGTGCGACACAATTTTTAAAAATTTTTCCGGAGGGAATACCGCTAGACGTCTCTTGAATCCCTCACCTCCTATGCTCGTCAATAGGCTCCTTCGGCCCTCAAAAACACCCCCGCAAAATACGTGTAAAAACCTTTCTAAGAGTCTGAGCAAGAATGCAAGAATTACGCACAGCTAGTAACTCTTTACACTCATAATTCTGTTCCATCAAAGCACATCAGTGATGTCAGCTGTCACCTCTTCACTCTCCACCTCCCTTAATAAAACTTCGCCTTTCACTTTCCCTGGATAAAGTCCATTTCGAAAGTGGTGCAAAGAAGAATAGCCAAGTTATGAAAGAAAGGGAAAATTTGCATTTAAAGACTTGACAAAGGAGGCGTAAGTTGTTTAATGTCGCTCTTAAATTGACTACAATCAAAATGAATGTGATTGGTTGATTTAAACTACACTTCTCAATGTGATTGGCTCCGATAATTAACTGTGCGATAACAACTTGGCAAATAAATAAGTCAATAATAGGTTTTTAAAGCAATCATAATCAAGGAAATGGTAATTTTTATGATTAAGAAAGTTATAAAACGTAAGCCATCGTTATATTAGGAACGTCCAAACTTTACTTTGGTCTTTCCCTTACCAGTAATGATGACCTCCGTTGATTCTCGAGATTTCAATCAACGACAACGTTGAGTTAGTTCAGGTTTCCTGCGTCATGGACGATCAGAATTCACAAACAAGTATTTCTTCGATTTACACGCCAAAAACCGATAGTAATATTGAATAAAGATGTATTCCTAAAACTAGAGGGGCTGGCTAGAAAAACATGAAAAAAAAAAACCGGTTAGACATTGCCGATATAAAGATTGGCACGCGTTTGGGAATAAAATAGATAAGAAATGTTTGTCTCCAGGGGGTCCGCGATTACCCGATTCTGTTCCAAAATACGAATCGAATATCATAGGATGTTTGCTTTGGTTTCCACCGCCATGAAAGCTAATACTGTCTGCATTCGTGTTAATTAAATAATATCAGGAATTTTAAAATGTTTTAAGACGCTAAAATTGCGCCTAATTAAGACGAATAAGCTACTATTTCATCAATACAAATGAAGCCCCTGATTTGTGCTGTTTACTGAAATATTCAACGGTGGTTCTGAGGGGTATAATTTAAATTTGTTTTTAAAAGAGAGTGTAACCAAATTTAATAGTGTAATTAAATTTAATTAAAATTCCATTAAGAGCAGAGCTTCTCAAATTCACCTGCTCTTAGACAAACAATCTGATAATGGCATGTTTGAGCTTAAAAATTGCGCGGAGACCATTAAGCAGATAGCACACAGTGATCGTGATGTATAACTCCAAATTGAGTATACAAAAACTCATTAAGTCATTTCTGTTGCTCGAATCATGAAGATTTACCGGAACATGTCTGAAGATGGCAAGGAGGAAACTTACGGGCGGTTGTTTTGCTCTCAGGAATTAACTACAGGAATACACGGCTATTTGATATTTCTTTCGGTGTTCAATTTCTTGCTGGCCATCTGTTCATCTCTGGGTAATATTCTGATCCTGATTGCCCTTCATAAAGAGACATCTCTTCACCCGCCGTCCAAACTGTTTCTCCGATCCCTGGCTACAACTGATCTCCTCGTTGGTGTCATTTCTGAGCCTCTAACCATCACGTACTGGATTTCAGCGGTGAGAAAACGATGGGATGAATGTTATATAACATTTTTCACCAGTATCATTGTGGGATATCTCCTCTGTGGCATTTCTTTGTTAACACTGACTGCAATAAGCGTGGACAGACTTCTTGCTCTGTCATTGAAGCTGAGATATAAACAAATTGTGACGCTGAACAGGGCACGAGCAATCGTTCTTGTATTCTGGATATTTTGCATTGTGTGCTCCGTGATGCATGCGCATAATTCTCGTATAACAACATGGTACACCCACATAACAATACTTGTTTGTTTCCTAACCTCAGTTTCGTCTTACACGACGATTTTTTGGAAACTCCACCGCCATGAAACTCAGGTACGTGGCAACATTATCCAACCTGAGCGATCAAACATCTCAAGTTCAGGGCCACTGAACATTTCTCAATATAGGAAGGGAGTGTTCAGTGTAATGTGCCTGCAGTTAGCAGTTGCTGTTTGTTATTTTCCACATGGTATAACTACAGCTTTGTGGACCTATAGTGGACAGTCGTCGGCTACTATTGTACTCAGACAATTTACAGTAACTCTAGTTTACGTAAATTCAACACTAAACCCGTTGCTTTACTGCTGGAAGATCAGAGAAGTGAGGCAATCAGTTAAAGAAATAATCAGAGAAACACTTTGCTGCCCACAAGTTACAAGGCTGGAGCCTTGAAGAGCTTATAGTTAGCTTATAAAATTGATGATGGCTTAAGCTTTTCTTAGATATCGGCACACTTTAGGTAAAAGAGATTCTTCCTTCTGTAAAATTTCCAGTTCTTTCGATGCCTTCTTTCAATACGATTGAAACAGCCTTCATTCGGAGATAACAGTCTGAAACAATATTAATTTCCGGCATTAATTTGACTTATTTTGCGCAAGCAGTGACTGTCAAAAAGAACAGATGCCGTATGAAAAAATAGACAATTATTATTTCGATATAATAATATAGTATAATAAAGGCTAATTGTTCCGTTTTTTTAATTGTGGTCTCTGCCAACCACAATTCCTTTTTTTTTGCTAATTTTGGTGGATAGACTGAGTTTGTCTCGACAAAACTTGAATTGTAAAACCCACACCTCTTGCAAAACGTGCGGTGAACATATCTCCCAGTGTTGCTGTCTACTTATAATTTCTGACCAAGATTTTAATCTATAGGGCAAAAACCCTTGGGTCTTCTTACGACCATTTCCCTGAATTGCTCTTAAAAACGCGAGGCAGCTACTTCGAAATTTAGCGCTCCTGCTATAATTACCTTGCGCGAGGTGATTATAGCAAGGTATGATGCAACCCTCGACCAATCTGAGTGTCAGAATTTCCACCAAACCGTGGAAATTATTTTTAAAACCAGAGAACATTGCTTTAAAGAAAGTCAAGAAAAGCAATTCCCCTTTCCCCATAATGTATTCGAGGTAGAAAAGCTTTTCATACAAATTAGTGAAAAACATTTTGATATTAGACGAGGCCGCAGTTGAGCAAAACGCGAATACTAGCGCAATCTATCATACAGGGATTGATGAAATAACAGTATTTGTCCTGCTTCGAAAACATGACAACTTTACCTAGTGCAGTTGGCGTATTGTTATCCTGAGAAGATATCATTGTTATTATGGTGACTATGTTTACCAATATTGCGGTGAAATATGGCGGTGAAACTTTCCACGACGGTTTCCTTTTTTAAACTTACCAATGTTACTAAGATTGAATTCAACTCTTTTAATGGAAAGACATCTTTTTTACAAGCAATTGTTTTGTTTTCGTGTCAGAAATTAAAGCAGTTTTCTTGCAGGTAATCTCTTCATTCGGCTTTGTTAAAATGTGTTTTAAAGTGGTATTTTATCTAAACATAATAGCTATAAAATAAACAGAACTTTACAGGTCTGCACTTGGATAAGAAATTATCTTCCCCCGTGGATGATAGATATGATTAGTTCTCTTCACTCACTCTGAGAGGTATTATTAACATTCGTGGTTGAATTTCAAATCCAAGCACTGCACGTAATATGCCCTTTTTTCCATCAGCTAGGTATATATCTAAATTAGCTGTGTCAATTATGGGAAAGAAGAGCTGCTCTTTTACATCTTGCTCTTATTCGTCATATTGATGAAGCAAATTAAGATTGTTTAGCAATATCATCTACAAATGACTGACGGCTTGAGTCAAAAATTGGTATAAAAAAAAGGATTTTGGTATTAGCTCTAACTAAAGCTTAAACCTTCATCAATTCCATAAGGTGGCTGTAAGCACTTTAAGGACAATTTCAAGCCTTTAAATTTATTGTCGCTTTCTCACCGCGGACATCCAGCACGTTATGGTTACAGGTTCAGAAATGACACCAACGAGGAGATCAGTTGTGGCCAGGGATCGGAGAAACAGTTTGGTCGGCGCGTGAAGAGATGTCTCTTTATGAAGGGCAATCAGGATCAGAATATTACCCAGAGATGAACAAATGGCCAGCAAAACATTGAACGCCCAAAGAAATATCAAATAGCCGTGTATTCCTGCAGTTTATTCCTGAGAGCAAAACAACCGCTCGTAAGTTTTCTCCTCTGCATTTTCAGTAAAATTTTGATAAATCGCCATGTTTTAAGCGACAGAAATGACTTACTGAGTTTTTTTATACTCAGTTTGGAGTTATATATCACTACGTGCTACCTGCTCATTGGTCTTCGTGCAATTTAAATGCAACTGATTTAATTATTTATGGAATATTTAATTGTGACGTCTATCTTGAGGAAGGAGCGAACCATCAACTGTAAACATATCGGAAGTCGTTTTTGTATTGATCAACCACCAGCTTATTTATCGTAATTAGGCTAATTTCAGCGTCCTAGGACATTTCACCAGTTCTTTTAGTTTCAAGTCTATATTTCTTTTCGATTTGTTTTGTTTTGTTTTGTTTTTTTTTAATTTCATCGTGTTTTCAGTCCTGAGCAGCTGTTATAAACTCAGTGACGCTCGCCAACTGAGGCATGTGTTGAGGCCGAGGATTAAAATTCCTCCCAGTTTGCCAAGTTTGTGGCGGTCCTGCTTTTCAAAATTGCAATTAGTTTGCATAGTATCTACCTTAACAAATCAGAAAACATTCTCCGTGCATGACACTGGAAAGACAAAAAAATGAGGAAAGAGAAAAATGATTTAAAGATCATGAATTAGCAAGAAAGTTTATTTAATAATATCTTGAAGAAACATCTGGAAATTAAGAATCTATGGTATCTACTTTAATACCATACGTTTGTAAAATATTTGAAATTCTACGAGCCTTATGACAAGCCTGTTAACTTCTATTGAATTTACAAACAGACGGTAGACCAAGGAGTAGTTGCTGTGATTGGTCGACGAAATCTCTTTTGAACAGTGGGCGAACATTTCAAGGTGGTAGACAGAGACTGTTCTGACTTTTCTTGTTCTTTCACATTGGAAGCAAAGAAACAGCAGCCACATTACTGATATCGTCATCTGTAACACTTAAGAACGTTATCAAACGTGGTGAAGCAGCCTCTACCAGGTGCACTGAGGGTTAATACAACAAACAAAAATGTACTTTGTCATTTTAATGACACCAACCGAAAATAGATGCGCACGAGTAAATGGAGACGTTACAGAATTAATTCCGTTCTTATCAATATGTCATACGCCATCGATGTCAAGTGACGTGTACATCGAATAAGAATTTCTGGGTTACAAAAATTATCTTAAGCGGGAGACATAACATTACCCACCAGCTAAAGTATCTTTTTCCCTCATACGTTCCGTTGCACTCACGGTAACCTAACCAAACCGGTTCTTCTGAATAAAGAAAAATTTTTCAGTTATCTAAAGTAAGAGAAAATCAATATAAAAGGTGAGCCTCAAACTCGCTAACAAGTTGTTGTAATCTAAATGCAGGTTTAGTTTTATTATGAATGAGGGGAGAACATTTTCCCACAAAACCTCATCATGAAAGGACAATGTTTCGATCTGGGGGCGGATTATCTCGACTCTAAACTTCAATGAGTATCCTCGTTTTATTACCTTCAGAATACATTTCCATGATGCCTATCAATGTTACTGCTTCAGGACAGCTCCCTAGACAGTGCGCATAAAATAGCTCTTCTGAACAAAATATAGTTGATACTTACAGCAGTCGATGTACCGTCTTTTTAAAAGTTTCAAGTTCACTAACTTTTCCACTTTTATCATGAGCAATAACCCTCACGTATTTTCATTAGAACATTTTAATCATCATATTACCTTCACCTGGATCTAACACTATGCCGACGACCAAACCTAGTCCACATACAGGTCCAACGTACTTGACTGTTCCTCGAAGTTTCCCAAGCGAACTAAACAATACCTTCATACCAACTTCAATATCATTGATTGATTCAGGCTTGAAGCCCTGTTTCATAGTATTACCTGCAACAAATAACAAAAACAACATATAAGTAAAACGACCATCATACTATTTACATCACGATCATCAATTAGACTTCATTGATGTTTTAGGTCATCAAAGGCCCACATAGCCCAGTAGTTTTACTTGGACCGGAGTTCAAATGACTTAGCTCTGCGTAACATTAGTTATCAGAAAATCTTCACACCAGTGCACCCCTCCCTCACCCAACCCCCCCACCCCCCGAAAAAAGTAAATATCAAATACTAACTTGCTGGTAATAATGTGTCGGATACGAGTAAGAGTGTGATTATCTTTGAGACTTCTATTTTTCTGCCTATAAAACACACGCAACCCAAAATTTCATCATTCGCTCTAACGAAGGGCTGCCGGTCAAAACGTCAGCTTTAGAAATTCTTTACGGTGATCAATTTACATCACCAACTCAGTTGATAAAACCAAGTTATCTTATTATACCCCCCATCGACGTAGCGCCACAGTATCTTCAGAAACTTACCCTCTTCACTCTTGTCATTAGTTGCCCCTATCTTGTTTGTCTCGTCATTGGTTTGGTTGGTTGTTTTGTCCACCAGCACAGCTTGGCCTGTCAGGCTTTCTACCTGCTGCACCAGACCCTGCATAGTGGACGTTAAACTGTCTATCTGCTGTGACTGATCATTCAACTGCTGTGACTTATCATTGAATATAGATGTCAATCGCTCAATCTGCTTTGACTGATCTTTAACCTGATTCTGAGTGGTCTCAAGGCTGCATACCGAGTACAGCGAAGTTCAAGTGGCTTTCCATGTGTGATTCTAAGAGAGATTTGGTCCTTGTTCTTTGAAACTAAAAAAAGACGATGAGGTTATTGAACTCTTTTATTCAACTGCCACACTGGTCGGTAGGAATTTTTTAAACCCTACAGAATGAGAAAATGCATATTCATTTGACAATTCGCTGTAATTCGTTTTATGATATGGTTATACAATACAAACGCACGACCTCTCCGCCAAACCTGCAATTGGATATCAACTGAAAGCTGTTTCATACCGCAATTTGGTATCCTAAGTTCTAAACTAAAAGATGAAAAAGACTTAGTCTTGAATGAGCAGCCAGAGAAATCCTCCCTCGTGCGTAGCGAAAACAAATCATTCGGGGTCTCAAAATTACTCCTAAGATTTCGTAATTTATGAATCAGGAAATTGAAATTTAAAAATATTCCTTATAAGTCTTTCGCATTTTCCCTGCGAAGTTTAACGGAGAAAACCTCCTAGAAGGGATCGTAAAGGTGTTATGGATTGTTTCCCTATCGTGGAGCTACCTAGCTTAAATTCTGGCAGGCTCACTCATAGCAGAAAATAACGACCTTTATATCCTCTGACTGAAGCCAGAAAAACATTCACAACAGTATTACACGTTCTCTAAACACTAGAGCACGGAACTCCTCCAATTGCTCACATAAAACAGGACTAAACATGCGTTCTTTCATATAAAGTAGCACTATGTCCCATGCGGGCTGTGTGCATGAACTTTCAATTAAACTCTCGTTAGAATTACTGAGAATCAGTGAGAATATTACACCTTACCTTTTCTCGTGGAATAGTTTCTCAGACCACAATTGTTGGGACATTGAACCGGAAACTTTTGACAGACGTTATGATGTTGTTGAAGAAAATCGAAAAGAAGTTTTTTAAGATTTCAAAATTCTCTCCGTCTTATGAAAACTATGACCAATAAAGACAGGCTGTTGTACTAACGAAATTTATAGAGTAAAATACCCACTTTCTTATCAGTTAAGGACCAAAGTTCTCGAACCCAACATTAAAGCCCAACTTTACTAAGATATTTCTGTGTAACAATTTTATATCGAATAAGAGAAGATACCGAGAGCTCAACAAAATCTTGACTTAATAAAGATTGATAGTCGTCACTACTTTTCCACTTTGGATAAAAAGCAAAAGTTTGAGATACTGCCTTTGTAGAAGCTATATAAAGAATATGTTTTTGTTAACAAACCTGCTTGTTTTCCACGATAAATGATCCTCGACAATATTCACAACTAACTTCCCTCCGGACACATTCCGTTATCATGTGATTGTTCTTATCTCGCCTGGTGAGCTTCTTTTTACATCCTTCATTTGGACACTCCACCACTTTGAACAGGCATTCTGACTGATGTTTCTGAAATCATAATTTATCGATAATAAACTGCAATGTAATCATGATCCAATCTGCTAAGACATACAACAGGCTAAAGAAAAGAGAGACTTGATTGACAGCGAAACAATCGGTTAACTGACGCTTTAGGATCTTAGAAAAGAAATGTGAAATTTACGTGTGACTTGTTGATAATAATGCTATCCCTAAGACTAGTGATAAATATTAAATAAACGTTTAGTATAATAGGCACCTATCAAAGATTATCAGACAGGAAGAAAATCTGTCATGTTGTACGCAAACTGCCGACCATGACGCCTCAGATTGCAAATACCAGAACAACACCGCTGTTCAGTCCAGACAGTTACTACTTGCAAGAAACTGTTGAGTTGAACTCCACAAGTTACCCTTATATGCTTCGTATAACATCATGTCTTGCTGACTCGATGGTTAAGAGTAGCAGGAATAAGTGCAATGCTTGCTTATTATGAAGGAGACAAATTAAAATGTTTTAGATTTTTAATTTTTGGGATCAACTGCGAATGAAGTGATAGAGAACGCCCTTACGCTGAATATGACGTAGATACATTACCTGCACAGCTCGGAGTTCTCCAGTCCAAGGACACCCAACATAAGAAGATTTCACCTCGAGATCCAGAATTTTGCGATGACAAGCGACATCTGGAAATATCTGGTAACCCAGACACAAGGATATGTTTTGTACTCTACTTGTAATAATTAAAGACAATTCTCCTTTTCCAGCATATCTCTCAGTGAACCGTGATCAATCACAGGCATTGGTGAGTAGAAGATAATTAAGCGATGGAACGCACTTTCTATCGACTTACCGTCTTAATAACCCATCCATGATGTTGAGAGAACCCGAGAAACGTTTGTCAATCACTTGCCTCCGCCAGCTCGCGATTTACAAACTTTCCTCGTGTTCTTTCAACATCCCAAGTTATTAAGCTGGTAAACCAATAGAAAATGCAGACTATTGCTTCAAAATGAACTTTCATTTTCAGTGGGTTTGCCCTCGAAGAATCTGGCTTATTTTATCAAGACACAAACATTTACATGAACATGAACGTCGAAGAGTGAGGATCCTATGTCAATTAAAACAAATTTCTGCGTTTGTGACAAACGAAAGAGCAACGATGTTTTCTACCCTTGTGCCTGACATTGTTTTGGCTTCATTTTGCAATAGGGGCCACCCATTTGAAGGAAACTGCGTTTCGAGTTGTACGTTAAAATGCCTAAGGATCTGTTCACTGAGAGCAGAACGTGGAATCACTAGTTTGCGTGACCCAGAAGTATGAAGTTGTGCGTTATCGTTACATTGTCACGTAAAAGAGGCTGTCTGTCAACTGGACATTTTGGAGAATGGCTCCTGAAAGAAGGAAATTTGCAATAGCAGACAAACAACAAAATCAGAAAACAAACAAAATATTAAAAATCGTTCATCATGTGTATTATAATTATTTACTTTCAAGTCTTTGCGTTTTTCATCGCTGTGCCATATTCTGTTGCGTGAGGAACCCATAATGGTGGACTTTTTGCATGTAATTAACATTTGCATTTAAAAGACAAATTATAATAAGTTTAAGTCGACTCATATTTAAAAAAGTAAACGAGAAAGATTATATCATTCGATGACTCTGTTAGATGCACTTGTGCTGAAGCACCTAAAAGGCAGCCAACAACTATTTCATGTAATATTTGATAGCTTTCCGTCGCACTCACAAGTACTCACGCTAACCTCGCACCTGTTTGAATTGTTTTGTGCCGAACAAAGCTATCTAGCAGTTACTTATATATAGCCGAGGCACACTATGATACCCTTGGGAAGAGAATCAACCGGTCAATATCGTCATTCAATTTTCAGGTAAGCTTGATTGTTTTCAGTAGTAACTTGTCAACAAACAATGATACGCCTTTACCTCAACAAGCTCTTTATGCAAATGTTACAAAATTTGTGGCCACATCCTCCGATCTGTATGGGATCTTTCATTGTTAACTGACACACAGGGCATTCTAAATCATCGGGAACTACACTTGTAAACTCAAAATCATAGCCTCCAAGCTCTGGAATATTCTGACCCGCCGCTATTGTGATCTGGGTTTCGAAGAACGAAGCCGGAAGAGAGAATTAGGTGTGCGCATGTGTGACTTTCAAAGAAACAAACCTAGTTCCCAGACACTTTGAGACTCAAATTAGGCCCTCTGACTTTAGAACTCTGACTCTAGAAAAATCCCCACACATATTCAATATTTGTGAGACAAAACAAGCATTAACAGATCAAAGAACAACAACAGAGGCGGGGGATGGAGGAGCACCGCACAAAACTAATCTGTACTGAGTACCAACTGGCACAGCGTGCTGAGTCGAGGGGGAATCAAGGAAATGAGAATTTTCTAAAAAAAAAGATTTCATGAAATACATCGAATACTAAGCCGGGGGTAGAATAAAACCCCGGAGCAAGGTGCGCAATATCCACGGGAGCGCTTTGTCTGATGTGTGTATAACTCTGAGCGAGAAACTACCCCCCCCCCCCACCCCTACCCCCCTTCCCCAGGGTACGTCATGAAAGACTTTAAAGAGTATTTAGGGGTATCTGAAAGGTGTAAACGAAAAGAACCTTTTTTAATTGAGTTATTTGCTCGTAGCGAATGTACCACGCAAGGAAAAAACTCGATAGTAGGAGAAGTGTCATAAATAGCTATTGGGTAGACTTAATTTTTCGAAAGACAGGTTTCAGTGTAATTCCTAAATACATCAATAATACCCTTTGAATCATACTTGCTTCCCAAGCAGAAAAGTAGCTGCAAACATTATGAATAAATAAGTCAAATACGCATGTAATTATCTTGAGTTTGTAGCGATTATTTCCAGCTGCATCATAATATAATAACCTGAACTTTAAGTCATAAAACACATTTTTGTGTTCTGACATACGTATTTATTGTCCTGTCCGAAACTATAGTTTTTTGTGTCCATTTTTTTCCAATCACGGTATAAACTATTCGCACTAGCTAATTCCACGTGAGTTGTCAAACACACCTGAGAGTTATTCATAGGCGATTTCCATTGATTTGCATAATACGTGATCTTCTCCTTTACGACTTCAGCAGGTTAATAACTAAATCTTTTACACTCGTTTGCCATTATCATTTCTTGACGAGCAAGTAGTTTTTATTATTACTAAGCAAGATGATTTTTCTTCGGTATGTTTAATTATCGATTCTTGTAAACAAGTTTATAAATGTGAAGCACCGTAACGGTTCTATATCTTAAAATATATTAAAAAAATTCGTATTTCCGAGATAAATGACTACGCTTTTAATAAAGGAACTTAAATCGATGAGGCGAAAGTGAAATTATCTTCTTATGTAAACAAAATTTAGTTTGGCGAAGAGGGCATCAGCTTGAAATGTTCTTTTATGGAACTTAAGGGTAAGGTTGTAGTTCCATTTGTTGTAGTTCGTGTTTTCCTATCATAACCGCTTACTTCTGCCATCATTTCCTAAGATTTCTATTTGTTACCAATAATTTCATGCACCCGTATAACACCAGATGAGGCACTGATTATCGAAATCAACAATTTTGAACCAGTGTTAAATACTTTTTTGTAGTTTTTCAAGGACCAAAAATTTGGAATTCCTTGCCTCATCAGGCATTCTGAAACTTTTTGCTTTTAAAGGTGTCATCAAAGTTTTTTTACTAAATCGATTGATATACTGATAATCGATAGTTTTGAAAAGAAATGTTCTCAATGAACGCGTATCGCTAGCAAATGCATTTTTTTTATAAGTATTTTGTTAACAAGAATTGTGAACTTGAGAATTTTTTGATGTAAACCACATTTACGACTGGCGAATGAAATTTTTACTGTATTTTATTACTTTCCGCAGGGGGGAAAAACCTTTGTAACACAGTTTTCACTCCAATTCCTTTTTTGAATTTTTTTTCTCTTAATCCTAATATTGATCAATTGCAACTAACGTTTAGTTGAGAAGAGCCATTCACAAACATTTTACCAAAGAAGGGAAGAAATAAGCGAAACACTTCGCACGTAAACGGTATTGAAATGCGGGCTGTCTTTGTTATCAAGAACCAATCAGATTCATCCGCATTTGGAAGGGCTTCAATATCATCGGTATTCTGTACTTGAGCAATAAACAAGTCATGAAAGCTAGTGCGGTTGCTACCGTTTGATTTCGTAGTCATACCTGCATGCGGAAAGCAAAACAAATATTTTGACAAAATTGTAAGCAATAATGACTCGTGTTTACTTTATTTAAAAAAGTCTAACTTTCTCATTGCTCATAAATACGATTTTGTCTTCAAAGCATAACATGTAATTATGGCCAGATACAGAGAAAACAATTACTATGTCGCTTTAATTAATTGAAACTAACCATCGACCCTTAGTTCTCCATCTGGTCACGAAAAAGTTTTACTGCTTGGATATAATCACAAGACCTGACATAAAACTGCGAATGTGTGTTTTAAAACGCAAGAACACACAGATGAAAGTAAATCCAGCTGTTTTACTTTTAACAATTAACGATTAGTGGAATATATTAGGTACGACAATGACTTTTATTTCTGCCAAATTGTGTTCCCACGCAGACGGTAGATTTTGATCGAGAATACACTCCACTATGAGAATCTCTATTTCCTGTCTAATAACATGCAAACTTTGCATAGATGGTCACAATTGACTAGAATGTTCTGCGTCTCTCATGATTTCAGACATAACGCTTTTATGTACCGTTCAATATTTGTGATAAACAGCAACGTGTATATTATTCCATCCACTTATCAGTTGAATAAGCTGCTCCAATCAAGCTACACAAGACTTACGCCATCATTTTCTGGGAAAGAAAACCACAATAATGTCAATCGCAAACTATACTGAGTTCACAGAGCGAAAATTGATGGATTCGTGCACAGAAGACTTTTCTATCGGTTGTGAACATTTTCCTCGCCATTACAGCCATTCTTGGGAACACGCTGATTCTTGTTGCTCTACATCACGAGTCTTCCCTTCATCCGCCATCCAAACTCTTGCTTCGTTGTCTGGCTACAACTGATCTGTCCGTTGGTCTTATCTCTCAGCCACTCTCTGTTGCTTTTTGGATCTCAATTGTGGTCAGAAACTGGAGTTTTTGCCGATTATTCAGTATTCTGACTTTCATGGCTAGTTACTTATTGGGTTCCGTTTCTTTGTTGACGCTGACAGTAATTAGCGTGGAAAGACTTCTCGCCCTAATGCTTGGGTTGCGATACAGACAAGTTGTAACGTGTAGGCGAGTTTCCGTGACTCTGGCTTTTATCTTGATAGTATCTACAGTGGCTGCAATGATCTCACGATGGAATGCCCTTATCACAACATGGTATGGCTACATTGGTATATCACTGAGTTTAACGACCTCAACTTTTTCCTACTCAATGATTTTCTGGAGGCTCCGCCAACACGGCCAAACTCGACTACATGTACAGACAAATCAGACGAGTACACTTGATATTGCCCGATACAAAAAGGCTGTCTCGAGTGCATTGTGGCTGCAGTTGGCATTAATAGCTTGCTATCTGCCATTTCAAATTACAGATATTATTTATGATCCGAATAATGTTAAACCATCAGTCTTTCTCGCTGCTCAAATCACGTTCATTTTAGTTTACCTTAATTCAACATTAAATCCCATTCTTTACTGCTGGAAGATTGGAGAAGTAAGAGAAGCTGTGAACGACATATCAAGGAAATGGTTTTGTTCATCATAGGCTCATATAATTTCTTCACTCTACGAACCATTTGGTAACAATGTATATGTGTTAGTGACCAAGTGTGAGGTCAAGATAATGGCCGAGTTCATTTTTTACTTTTTTATGAATTGAGACGATGTTGAGGTCAATAAAAACCCAAAAAAAGAACGAGGCGAATATTCAACCATCTTGCCGAACAAGCTTGGTCAATAAAGGATTTTTAATACAGCCAAACAATGTTTCGATACGACAAAAATCAAGAACGACTTGTTTACTTCAAGAGCCGGGAAAGAAATCGAACAGTGTTTGTCGCAAAATAACCCAAGCCCATCAGAACACAGGATTCGCTTCACATTGCCTACGGGCGCTGCTGGCTGTATAATAAACGTACCTCCTGGGTATCGATAGAGGAAAAAAATTATAACATATAATTTTAAGGTTATGTTTGTGTTTTGGCTATTAGATGAAAAAAGGTCATTATGCACCTATTGTCATGGTTTAATTTTGAAGAAAATTTACCAATGATAATGGTCAAGGTGATTCTCATTAAGGACGATGTAAACGGCAACATATGTCTTTCCATTTGCGTCTTTCAAACGGAAATTTACCTGTAAAGCATATTTCATTTGAATCCCTATAGTATGAAATTAATGCCATCCCTTGAAAACTTCAAAATTGGACTATAATGAAGAGGAAGAGCTGGCGCCATCGATTTGCTTTAAGAAATGGAAAATCAGCAGGATGGAGGATCTTAATTGATCAAAACAATATTCATTAATAATAACATTGCTTAGTAATTATCAGAACTTAAGTCAAAAATAAAGCATTGAGAAAGTAACACATCAAAGGAAAGAACGCTCTGGGAAAAAAACAGTCAATTTCCGTTACTTAAAAATTATTATTTTGGTGAAACTCATAATAACCGCTTTCTGAGATTCTAAAGAAAAGAAATAATTTTTTTTTTTTAAATAAATTTCTTCTGTAAAAAAATTTTTAAAAAATTAAGTGACCAGGCCATACACCAATAGCGTCATAGAGTTCAACCCAAATGATTTGAACTACATCGCGTGAACACAAATTCGCTTAATCACAACACGCTTTTTTCCTTTAAAGCACAGTTATACGTTTCAGAGGAGACATATTTGAATTTGTACCTCTGAAAGGGCGAGTTGCATCGCTTCCTGAAACACTAAGTTTGATAGGGTCGAGGTTACATCATCCTTGTATATCTCAACAAAATTTTGGTTGTGCCATGGAAAGGAAATTGATCTTGAAGACTAATTCAAAGCCCTCGGAAGGACTGGTCTTAATAAATATATTGTGTTATTTTCTGGGCCCAGTACTCACCAATTATTATTGCAACGGATTAGAAGAACTTTTCACATCTGCCGGAGCGATACCAGTTCGCTGATACAAGCGAAAAACAGAAAGAACGAAATTAAAACATTTCGCTAGAAAAAATGCACTGGAAAGTCAAACAGATGATTTTAGTAGCCATATACAGAGAAAGTATAGCACAATTGGTCTCATCAGTGTGTAAATTAAGTGCACCTGCAATGCATCTGTTACTAAAGACAAGTCAGAGGTACCTGCAGATGGAAAAATCCCTTATCTTTTTTAAACAGGTACAACAAAAATTAAAGCACGGAAACAAGAACCTTGGTTTTCAACTCAAATGGCATTGAAATCTTTGAGGCGTTTTGTTTTGAATTAGTTCGTCTAACAAACAAAAATGAAACTGTCAACAAGCTGATAGGTTTACTTTCAAAATGTCTATTTTGTTTCAGTCGAACAATTTTAATTTAATGGGTCTGTGATACGATTTCTGGATTCAAATTGCCGCTACACTGAGATATCCACGGATTTAAAGCCTTTTGCGAGTTTTTTTTCCTTTATTTTTCCTTTATTTTTTTTTACAAATAATTATGCACAGCATGCACGTTTATCTATCGCCAAGTTTGCGCTAATTTGAATCCGAGTTTTGTATTTTGTTTCAGTTGAACAGTTTTAGTTTAATGGGTCTGTGATACGATTTTCTGGATTCAAATTGCCACGAGACTGAGATATCCACGGATTAAAAGCCTTTTTCAGTTTTTTTCCTTTGTTTCCCTTGGTTTTTTTTTACAAATGATTATGCAAAACATGCACGTTTATTTATCGCCAAGTTCGCGCTAATTTGAATACGAGGTTTGTAGTTTTAACTGAATTACATGACAGTACACATTTTATGTAGATTCTTCTCGAAACTATACTATGAACGGATGTAAACTTCCAAACTTTAAACTTCTATCTAAACTTCCAATAGTCATCAGCCATTTAAAAGGTGTTCGAACGAAAATATACGAAATAGTCACCGATATGGACAGACGTAATAAATTCGCGCTGGAAAAACAAGGATTTTATTTGCAATTGATGTAATCGATTTAGCCGTACGTGACTCGGCAGTAGTTGTTTACGTGTGTAAATATGAAAATAAAATTAATTAGCCGTAAGGAATGTACTGAAATAAGAGCAATTTTATAGCTGTTTACACTAATTAGCTAACCAGAAGTCGAATGAATTTCTGTACAGATGCAGCGGGCTGCTTTCAGTTCACTTTTTTTTCAAGCCTATATAAGGGAATACTGCGATTCAATGATCCTTCAGGGGCCTTCTGTTTACCTGCGGTCAAATAACTGACAGTCCTATTAATTTATTGCCTACAACTGACTTGCCCGCGGCACTTTTCTTGTATTCGCAAGAACATCTGCATTTAACTTACTGGATACCGGTGAAAAACGATCTGCAAAACATAAGCCGATTCTGAAGCACCGACTGTTAACTATTACCGACCGGCAGTCCTGTAGATTTCTACTCTTGTGGTAAAATAGAAGGAAATTGTTCACATCAAACTAAACGAAATGAGTGGGCAAAATCTGACAGTTTCATGTTCGGAAGGTTCACTGGGGAATTTACACCTGCAATTGACATTTCTGTTGGTTTTAAATATTTTCCTCGCCATTGTAACCATCTTGGGGAACAAGCTGATTCTTGTTGCTTTACACCATGAGTCTTCCCTTCATCCGCCGTCTAAACTCTTGCTTCGTGGTCTGGCCACCACTGATCTTTGCGTCGGACTAATCTCCCAGCCTGTTTGTGTTGCCTTTTGGGTCTCAATTGTAGTCAAAAACTGGACCATTTGTCGATACTCGAGAATGTTGCGTTTTATCCTGGGTTACCTTCTAGGTTCTGTGTCTTTGTTGACGTTGACTGCAATCAGTGTTGATCGACTACTCGCCTTGTTATTAAGGTTGCGATACAGACAGGTTGTAACCTTAAAGCGAATATACTTGATTTTAGCTGTCATTTGGGTAATTTCAACTTTCGCTGCGGTAATCTCACTTTGGAACAACCTTATCACAACATGGTATGGCTACATTGGAATATCACTGTGTTTAGTTATCTCATCGTTTTCGTACTCAATCATTTTCTGGAAACTCCGCCAACATCAAACTCAATCGCATGTACAGACAAATGCGGAGACAAGTCCACTGAACGTCACGCGATATAAAAGGGCAGTCACTAGTGCGTTGTGGCTGCAGTTGGCTTTAATAACTTGCTATCTACCATATGAAATTACCGATATTATATACAATCTGAAAGATCTCACCCCATCAGTTTTTCTCGCTGCTCAATGTGGGATCATTTTAATCTACTTAAATTCAGCACTGAATCCCATTCTTTATTGCTGGAAGATCGCTGAGGTGAGACAAGCAGTGAAGGACACATTAAGAAAATGGTGCTGCTAATTTGCTATTTCAAAATTTCACACGAAAACCAGTTCTGCAATCTTACGCATCAATTTCAACAATTGTTTTCACCGCTGGAGGCGACTTCGAAGAGAAGAAGGACGCGGAGAGGCTATGAGCCTTTATCCATTTGTATGGCCAGTCGAGCTATTCATATTGAAGTGGCGCAATCCATGAAAATGGATTCATTTATGCTGCTCCTGGGTCTTTTAAAAATCGCCGGAAGTGGCCGATGAAAACACTTCCGGTGACTAAGGAACTAGCCAAACTAGTTCTGCAGGGGCACAAAACGAGCCTAATAACGCCAAGAGATGGATGACGATCAAATAATGGTTTGACTGTTGAAGCCTGCCATCTCTGATTAGATTAGGAACTCTGCTTCAACTTGCAGCCTTTGGTTTGAAGAGTTTCAGATATTTTCAATATGTGCTTAACATTTTGGCAACATTCATTAGAGATCAGGGTCACAGATTTCCGGGGGAAGAATGGCTGAGCTTCTCGTTGTGAAAGGCGGAGTCGTTCAACAATAATTACTTTCTTATGGCAGATAACTTAAGCGAAACGTACTCTTGCTTCCTTTATTTTATCCTTTGGTATTTGAAAGATTTTATAGGACTAAACCATTTTCGTTCATGATTTAAAATTATTGTGAAATTCTACAGACTTTATCTTTAGGTTACTTCATCATTTAACTTGTCATCTCCTGCAGATTCGTGGCTTTAATTCAAGAGTCTGCTAACACTTTGGAGTATGACGCGTAAATTGATGCCTGTAAAATCGTTGCATCAAAATGTCGACATCACATTTGGCTGAGAATCACTGAAATTTAGCTTAATAGATCTCGATTCGTAATATCCACGTTGCTCTGTACTTTTCCTGCCAATTTGTCAGGTCAGTGAACTCATATCTAATTGTATTTGACCCTGAGGGGAGTCTTTTACTGTGTAACCGCATCCCCAAGGGTAACATGAAACCTGAGCTTAACCAAACCCAAGTCATTTACCCTTCGCAAGGCCCCAAACCCAAGGTGTGTGTAACCACGGCTATTACGAGAGTCATGCTCGGCAGACTTAACAGGGGATTTACATCTGTAGTTAACATTTCCCTTTAACTCCCAAGATTTGATTGATAATTCTCCCCTCTCGCTGCTACACGTTTCCTTGTAAATTAATGACAAGAATTTGGTGTTAGATCAAGATAACACCTTCTAGCTGATATGTTGGAATTTTCTCATTACCTGTTTGCTGGATAATATGAGGATACTACAGGGAGAAATTTCATGTTGATCACCTCCGGGAGTTAAAGGGTTAATCATATTTTTATCAGTCATAGCATAGTAGTCAGCCATAGTAGTCAGCCATAGTAGTCAGCCATAGTAGTCAGCCATAGTAGTCAGCCATAGTAGTCAGCCATAGTAGTCAGCCATAGTAGTCAGCCATAGTAGTCAGCCATAGTAGTCAGCCATAGTAGTCAGCCATAGTAGTCAGCCATAGTAGTCAGCCATAGTAGTCAGCCATAGTAGTCAGCCATAGTAGTCAGCCATAGTAGTCAGCCATAGTAGTCAGCCATAGTAGTCAGCCATAGTAGTCAGCCATAGTAGTCAGCCATAGTAGTCAGCCAGAAGCATCAATGATTTGCAATGATTGCCAAATCATGAACGATGTAATTAAATTTCCAGATCCCACTAAAGATCGAGAGAGTTCGTTTTTAAAGGAAAAGTATGCTTCAGCAACCATACCATTTTAAGGCATTTGAATGCAATGTTAGCCCAGGGGAGTTTTGAACGAACCGATCTTCAAAACTGCCTTGGAGGGGGGAGAAAGAAGATGAAGCTTGAATTGATCGACGCTTAGTTACTACCATTCTGAAGCATGAAGGGATTTTATAATGAAGTTTTGGGCTTGGATTTTTCCTTTTTAGCTAGTTTACCTCACACACTCGATATACTAGATTTCCAAGGCTTAACCAACAAATATTTGACCCAATAACTTGCTGTGTTCTGAACTTCAGTAAGCCTTTTAGCCTTAGTAAGCTTGAATTGTGGACAGGAGCGGCTCTCGGATTCAAGAAGAATGTAGGACTTAATCTGCTGATGATGGGAGGGAAATTGAGAACCACCTGGGCAAAACAAATTATCTACTAACGAATCTTGAACCAAGGATAACTACACACAAAGGTTAACCTTATTTTAATGTGAATCAGTTTAACCCGCTAGTGAAGTAAAACCTTAGTAAAAGCTCAAACTATCTACTAACTTCATGACACACTTTTAAATTTACTCTACAAATTGTCCAAATGTGCAAATATCTAATACCAAATACCAAGCTAAATTCTGTCATCACATCAATATCTATATAACAATTACTGTCCCACTTACAAGCTGCATTTCAAATTAGTGCAAACATCTTTAACTTTATTCCAATATTAGGTGAACGGGAGAGATTTATTGTAAATGACAGTCAATCAGTCAAAAGACACAAAATCAATCACACTAGCTTTTTACCGGTGGTATCATAAACGTGATATACTTTTTATCCACTCACGTACGTGAGAGACATTGGCATAGACTCCAAGGTTGTCCTCCCATTCACAACCGTAACCCCAGCTGACGATTCCTTCTAGTTTCCAAATGCGGTTTTGGTGCTCGCAAACATATGGTCCTCCGCTATCGCCCATACAAGCATCTTTTCCGCCCGTTAGATGTCCTCCACAGAGCATACTTTCGTGGACCTCTTCTGGATAGATCTCTCGGCAGGTAGAATAGGGCACGATTGGAACGGTCACCTGACAAAACGATAAAAATATAAAGAAAACCCGCACCTATAGGTTAACGTCTCACAAAACGCTGTTTTTTGACATATTGCTTTGATTATGCTTAAAATGAACAGTCAGGCTTTCGGTTTGCCTAAACAGGGAAGTTATATTGTATTAGAAAATCTGCTTTTATTTCTAAACTTTTTAATTCATTTTAAAAGCAATATATGTTCAACCTTGAATGGTGCGTTTACCTGCATAAGGTAGTCTGGATCAAGACCAAAATGACCCAGGCGACCCCAACCGGTCACCGTGCAATCTGTACCCGGCTGGTCATTCTTGTCAGGTAAACAGATTGGGTGGACTGCACTGTTCAACTGGGCTGGTCGATCCAGCTGGAGCAAGGCCACGTCATATGCGAACATAACGGGATCGTTGTACTTCGGGTGTTGATAAATCTGTCGCACTTGTAAGTCTTGCACCCACTTATTCGGCTTGGTTCGGTGGTGTGCACCGACCCAAATTGACAAATAATTGTGGTAAATATATACATAAATATAAATATATATATTTTCACCAAGTTTTATATCAACCTCTACCAAGAAAACATCATCGCTTTCCTTTACCGTTTTAGTTCATGAAAGGGAAAAGTAAGAAATGTTAATGATTTCGATTGCGAAAACCCTTACGGTTGTAAACGATAACGCATGCATTTCAGTGTATCGTTGATGAGGCAACCATGAATCCTTTCATAGTATAGAGTTCTGAACTTCAAAGTTTCACTTACTTGGCAAAACACTACATATCCTTTCGTTTACACTTCAAGAATAAGAGTGTTCTATGAGCCAAAGAAAATATTTAATGGAACGAATGTTAAATATCACTTGTTACAGCATTCGACATGTAACTTTTCTTACCTAACTACAACATCTTTTTCAATTAAATAGTCCAAACAGTGGCTTGCCGTGATGATCCAAAATTCACTCAATAACGTTCCTCCGCAGAAGGTCTTACGTAGATCAGGAGTCATGAGCATGACCTGCCAAGGCCAAGAATGAGGGGCAGCTTTGTAGCCTCCGACTATGCGAGAACGCATGCGAACACCACAGCCATCTTGAAAGGAAAAATACATTATCTTAAATACACTCGATGTATTATCTCAGATATTCTCATGGGTGGGTTAAAACCATTTTCGATATGCCAAAGTCTCTCGCTGTCCACCTCCATTTTTCCATAAACTTTAGTGGGAAAACATATCTTTAAACCTTTGTTTTGTACTATCACTAGCCGCGGAGAAGAACTAGTATGGCAGCTACATAAAGACAGAGTCAATTGGAGCCGAGAAAAATACTGCATACAAGTTTGGACTGATCAGAATTGAATAGCATGAAGAAGCAGACAGAGAAAGGACCTCGCTGAACTCAGTCGATCAATTTTTGTTTGCAAAAATTTATATTCGATCGAAAAGATTCTTGCTAAACTCCGTTTCCGTTCTCGGTGTTTTACACAAGTGAATATTTTCACGTTTCGTGACATTTGCATTGTCCTTTAGAACCTGAAAGTGATGACGGCTGAACAACGCTTTGAATATACTGAGTTCTGATTTACTATATGGTCTTACAAAGAAGGAAACCAATTCGTACATATGTGCTCTGAAATACATTTTAAGAAAGCCCATAGGGTTTTTGACCCCCTAATAATTTCGGAGTTAGAAGAGTGATCTTTCAAATGAGATTCAAAACGTTCCTTCGGTAGAATTTCCTATGATTTGGTAGGGCACTTTAATGTGTTTGTCCCCTTGCTGTTGCCTATTATAAAAATAATTAATGAGACCAATGCTAAGATAGAAGCAGAAAAAAAAATGTGTAAAGAACGAAGAAACTGCCTTCGTAATTCCTATTTCTCCGACTATAAAACGATCGTCAGGACAAATATTGCATCGTGAAAAACGTGGAAGATTTCAACCAAAGAAATTGGAGCGTTTTCGCTCAATAACGGAAACTTTAATGTCCATGTTAACTACAGAAAACGATACTCCGACTCTTTTATATTACATTTTGGTCACTTTTAATGACCTTGAAGACGGAATACAACAAAAACTCTTCATGAAAACGTAACGTAAACCTTTTCTTATAACTAATAAAAGTATACGGGAACTTACCTACAACAAAGAATCCATAGACGACGATAACTAAAAGTGTTAGAAACTTGTGAAGGAAGAAGCCCGCCTTCGGGAAAGCTCTTTCACATTTTTTACTTTTGAGATAATCCATATTGAAGCGTGGCGAAAAGGGTGGTTCTTTGAGCGTTGATCTTTATGGCCAGCGTTCTGTACCTACCCACGCAGAAAAAAGAAACTGCAGGCGAGGTAGCTCGTAATGATAGTTCATTCCTTCCCATTTCGAAATCGCAAAGTTAATGAAGAACCTTTCTAAGCTCGAAGGTACCAAACATTTGATATCATCATCACACGAAGAGCTTTGTTCACAATAAATGGAGCAGTTGATTGTCATTCCGGAAGCAGAGATCAAATTCAAAAAACGAAAAACCAAATAGGAGAAAATTAGCATAAGAAACTTCCGGAGAATATTCTCTTGAATATTCTCTCCGGCAGCCGAACAATTTTCACAAAATTTCCACTGAAAAATTTTCTCAGACTTCTTGAGACGTTGTTTAGAAATTTCAAGCGATTCTGGATCGGATCCCAAGTCTACTAGTCTACGAGGAAGAATGCATTCATTTGTGCTCTGCATGGCTGATGCCTCTTCAAATGAATTCATATTGACAATGCTTTGGCGCGACACACCTGCACGATTCTTAGTAGCCTTTCCTTATGCAAACTAGTTTACCGCGTGTAAAAGCGTCTCGGGTATGTTTTCGGATTTTGGTAGCCAGCGAGCGAGGAAGTTTTTTTTTATTAATACCTGATTTTTGTAGACCTTTTGCAATAAGTTATTTGGTGTCTCAGAAACGTGTTACACAGCACAAATATTAAGGGCCTGTTTACACGCAGATGAAGGCCCCCTGGAGGGTGAAGTAACCCACCTTGCCGTGGTCGAAGAAAAGCCCGCGTTTACTTGCCATCTTACAATCTCGGGATTCCGGGTGAAGTTTCTCGAGGTTGCTGTCGCGTATGGAGTGCCATATAGGACAATATTTTATAGCAACAAGTATTTACGGTAAATGAAATATTTATGGCTATGATAAATAAATATATGGCATTGTCCTGGCATTGTTTCATATATTTGGGGCTAATCACAAATACATTCATCCAATTACAAATATATTTAGAGCATACGGCAAATATTTATGCCCTTTAGCATTCACCTATATCTAGGGCATTGCGGAATTATATGTAGGTCACTGCTTACAAAGACAGACGGTTATTGTGTCCGCTATCAAGTTTGGTCAGCGGTGATACTTCAGTGCGTTACAAAACTTTTTACGGCTGTTATGCTCGCTATCAATTCGTTCAGCGGCAATACTAACATGTCAAGTCGAGAGAATGACAGGGGAAATGATTAACGATTTTGAGGAATTTTCGCAAAGTTCAATCCCCTTGCTGTTCTATCACGATCACGCTCAACGAAACCTTCATACTCTGAAAACAATTATGTTCTGGAGTATTTTGAACGCCGATTAGGTGATCACGCGTATGTCATTGCAATGCGAAGAACACAACACCAGTGAGGACTTACTTTAGCTGCTTTACCTTTTGCATGAAAACATCAGTGGTTCAATGGTCGGTTCTAAGATTTTTGGGTCCCCCAGCTCAATGTAAACAGGCCTGGCTTGGTTTACAACATACTCGATATTATCAGGAAACGGCGAAAATATTAAAAAGTAAACCTCACACTTAATCCAGATGTGATTAGTATAGGTACTAATATGAGTGCAATTTGGTGTTAATAAGCACGAGTAAATTTTTCGAATACAACAAAATTGCACGAACCTATAGGGCGAGTGCAATTTGTAGTCTTTTAAAATTTTACAAGTCCTTATTTACACCAAATTGCACGCGAAATCGTGTTATTACTTATCAATAATTTACATGAAGAAGCATCACAGAAAGTCAAAACCGACGAAATTTTGACAGCGCGCGCCATTTGTAAGTTGCACTTGTTTTACAACTTTGCACTCGTGATACATGAAAAATGCACTCACTTCCAGCCATTCAGAAGCGCGTAATTCTTTTATGTACATTATCATTCGCGAGAATATTACTGATATCAACAGTGCTTGTAACGCACATTTTCGTTGCGTGAGGATGGCGAAGTGTGTGCTAAAAATAGCCTGAAATGCACGAGACATTGGGTTAAGGATGGCATCTCAGTTAAGCTCCTGACTGATACGAAGTCCACGTCTCTTTTAAAAGTAGTTTTTACTTTTCTATTGTTTATCTATCAAGAATATAAAACAAGAAATACATTTTTACTGGGATACCTGTGGTAGCCCAGTCATAAAATGCCTTTGTTTTTTTGTCTTTTTTTTTTTTTTTTTTTTTCCTCCGCCACAAAATGGAAAAATTGCGCAATAGTACCCAGAGGTCATTGGGCCCTCAACACCATGACAACTAACTGTGATCCAATGAGGGTGAAGGTGTTCACATGCTGATCACGTGCTATCTTGATGATGGTTGACGTTGTCATGCACGGACAGGTCCGGGTCACATGACGAGCACGAGATTTTTGCTTAGAAAACTCTTTTGTCGGTCGTTTTATATTTCAACGTGTTTGGATTATGATCACCTGAAGCATTATAGCGCAAACGCTCGAAATACTTACAGACGCATACACAAGTCGTATTGTTCGCGGCCAATCCACACTAAAAGATGTTATTGAGCGGTAATTTTGGACCGGATTGAGTCGCGAACTGTGTATCCGTTGTAGTTTCTGGTGATTTCTGCCGTTTTAAGCTTGCTTTACCATCACTGTTATTCACATCATCTATTTATATTACGTTGGTAAAATCTGTACAGACATCACACAAACCAACTCGCGCACAAAGTAAGAAGACTATATTGAAGGCTTGAAATTATATTACGATCGATTTTCATCAAGAAATGGGCCACGAATTTTCCACAATAGTGCAAATAATCGTGAAGACTGATCGAGGAAAAGCGATTGCGTGACGCTCGGTAAGCTGTGAGATGACATGTTATTATTTACCAGACGTAAAAACTCTTCAGATTCTGTCTGCATTTTGTACCCACTCTGCAGTCTATATTTTGTATCCGATCTGCTGTCTGCATTTTGTACTAATAGGTATCTGTGGCACCAATACAGTTTATTTTTGGTTACATTTATTCGCACAACACACATAATCTACCACAAAATACCTGTGTGGGAGATAATTCGACATTTTCGTTCTTTTCCACGTTAATACTCTTCTTTCCTTTTGTAAGAATGTAGACCACAAATAATCCACCCACCCTACAAAAAGTATTTCAGTATACTAATCCGACACCCGTAGTATCACTACACTTGATTCCAAGGATTCAGTACCATCCAGGTATCCCAGTTACCCTGCTCACAGGGTCTAGTCTTTTCTTTGATTAGGCTGTGTTGAGGGAAAATCATTTCCGCAAAACTGGAATCTCGCGCGTTTTTTTTAACAAGGCACACACCCCCACTCTTCAACCATATTTGGTAATAAACTCCATAATAAGCGTATTCGAAACAAAGAGCACACCATATTAGGAAATCAAAACAAGTCTTTCCAGTCATGCTGCTTTACAGCATATTTACTATCACGAGTTAAGGTTGTTTTGGAGTAAAAATCTCAAACCTTGCGATCCCTTTCATCAATACTACGAAGCGGTGAAAAGGTTACAGCGGTACAGATCCTAAAGCACACGTAAATCACCATGGTTGATAGCGTTTACCGTACACGTTCCTTGGGAATCGGTGTCTCTGGCATTCCAGATCAGTACGCAGATGGAAAAGCCGCAAAAGTCTGGCAGCACTACATCGGTGGACACAAGAAACGAACAGAGTCATATAGAGAATTCTTCTGCAATCTTTTGAATGACAACGGTGTAAAACACATTCTCGATGTCGCTTGTGGAACAGGGTGAGAAAACGACCCTAAATTTATTGCTCAAATTTGACAATGAACACGTCACGAAATCGAAACATCTAAAAAAATGTTGTCTTTGATAATTGTGTGCTCTTGAAGATGCAAATTTTTACATTTTTATTGGCTTTTATAAATCAGCAAATAGTACACAAAGTGATCTGCTGTGGTAAAACGTTTGCGCATTATTTGACTCTGTCTTCGAAACCTACTTCGTGGATTATTATTGTGCCTTGAGGATTTCATTATCATATGACACGTCAATCTCGTTAGGAAGCCGGTTCGCCAAGATATTGTCAGGTTTTTTTCTTGTTTGGGAATGGTTGGGACGTGACTAAACTCTTTGTTTTGACGTACATATCTACAAGGCAATCATAAGCTAAGCTGATTCTCAAAGATCGTATTCCCTCTTTCCATAGCTGAAGTTTACTGTGCTCTTTCTTTGTCCACGTAATCACTCATGGAGACGTTAGCGTAAATTTTACACCTTAAGATCAGTATGCATATTCATATTCTCTCACCATAGTTTATTGGTGATCATTTCCTTTATTCTCGTGAATTTAAGGTGTGATTCAGAAGTGATAGGAGATATTAGATGCTAGTAACTCTTGGGGGGTTAAATAACTGAATAGCATCATCTTTGTTACCAGAGGTTGCACCGCTTTCAAATTTATCTCACTAAATTTTGCTTACTACTCAAACTCTTTTTTAAGTCTTCTGTTGGTCCTAATGTTTATTTACAGATAAGACACTCCGCACACACTTGAGGTCATGCTACTAAAAACTCAGGGAACTGCAGGATGCATGCAGTTGTCATTTGTCAGAAAAAGGTTGCCCTTCCTTCACCTTTCTAGCTGTAGAGCTTGATAAAAAAGGAAGGATTCCGCAGTATTGAGGTAATGTTACTCGATCTGACCACTGCTGTGCCTATGCACTACAATCAAAATTTACTTCCTGTTTGTGTGAGTGTTGGAGAAGAAGTGAGAGAGATTGTATACCACAAATCCCTTGAGGCTTTTGCTAGGATTGTAAAAGTAATGAGCAAGTAACATTGCTGGCAATCAGATACTTAGATGAGAAGTGAAAATTAATTTCTGAGCTGACAGTCACTTTATCAAGTACCTTATAATTGTGTAAAGGGTATCTGAAGGAAAAGCTATTGGAATTCTTACTTAGCATGTTCTTTGTGATCTTTGTAAACACATCCATTACCAAGGATCAGTAGCTGGCAATTAAGTTATCACTCTTACTAGGGCCATAAATGTTTGTTCATGTGCATTGAGAAGTCCATGGGTACATTGTTATTGTTTCTTCAGTTGTTGCATGAAGTAATGCACCAGAGCATCTTTATTTCTCTTAGAGTGGACTCCATTATGCTGCTTGAAAACAACTTTAAAGTGACAAGCACAGATGCCAGTGATAAAATGTTGAAACAAGCATGGAAGATACGGTGGCAGCGTCGAAAGGAAGAAGCCTTTGATAAGTGGGGTAAGGAATAATCAGTGACCAAAATGGTACACAAGCATTTGTGCACCAATGGTCTCTTAAATTATTTAAAATTTCTTGTCATTTAATTTCAGAAATTGAAGAAGGCAACTGGCTTTCTTTAAAAGATGCCAACATTGATGTCCCTCCACAAGGTTTTGATGCAGTCATCTGTCTTGGCAATTCATTCGCTCACTTGCCAGACTTCCAAGGAGACTTAACCAATCAGAAGCTGGCAATTCAAAACTTCCAAGATATGTTAAAGCCAGGCGGGGTCTTGTTCATCGACCACCGCAATTATGATGCTATTCTTGATACAGGCAAAGCCCCTCAGCGAAACTTGTATTACAATGTAAGTTACTAAATTCAAAATGTACAGTAGTTTTTTTTTCTCATTATTTAGCATTTCCAGCCAATAAGGTCACACCTTTAACTCAGATAATTTGAGCCAATGAAGTCTATTTAACCATCATATATTGAGCATTTGTTGAAGCTTTCTCAAACCCTAAGCCTCACAGCTCTAATAACAAGAAGATGTCACAGGTAATTCTCCCCACCTGATAACAAATATAATTTGTTTCCCTTTTGGTTACTCAGGAATTTGGTAATTTATCCATTTATTTTATCCTCTAAGTGCATAATTTTGTTTGAGAGTGTATTAAGATAGGCTTTATGGATATTTATGGTGCACAACCAAATTACAGCCCCAAGCCTTCCTTTCAAGGTGTGGAGTGGTAAATTTTAACTCTCATGTAAAGATATAAAAAAGTGGTAATTTTAGTGTAGATTTTAGTGCAAATGAGGCTCTGGGGTTAATTTTCAGGAAGTGACATCCTCACACACAAGAGCTATTGTGGAGAGAATTCTAATACAGATCACTCCAGGCAGTTGAAAGTATTTATGTGTTAAACTTAACTCAAGCTCAAACCTAACTACTTTAATTTTATTGACAGAGTGACTGTATTGAAAGTATCAAGACTTCAGTCCTATTTGTGGATGGCAAAGAGAGTATGATAACATTGGACTACACTGTTGACCCTTCAAAGGCTTCAGATGATTTTACAGAAGAGGGAGAAGAACCAGCAGTGAAGAAAAGGAAATCAACTGAAGGAGACATCAGGTATCTTCACACACAGTTGATTTCAAGTCATTTGATGTTAAAGTGGAAATACAGTGGTGATAAAGTTGTAGGGATCTATTACTTATTTATCACCCCACTGACTTTGTTGGCAAGGCAATACAGGTCTTACATGCCCAACTAATCATTTGTTATCTTCAGTATGGTTTCATAATGCCTTGGTCCAATATGAAACAGCCAGACTGTTACACTTATCCAATATATGTCCTAGATTTTCTATATAATAAAACCCCACACTCAGGGACCACAAAATTCAAGTTCTGGCATTTATTTGCTAAATCCTTTTCAGGCTTCTGTCATAGTGAATTCTCATTCTTTTTCAATCTCTCATTCAAGTATGATTCGCAAAAGTGAACTGGGATATTTCCAACATAACATTTTATTTAAATATGGCAGAATTAGAGGTCTTTTTCTAATCACACCAAATAGATTTGGGATTTCCATTCTTGTCCTTCAGTTTTCATCACACTCAATTTTCATTTTTTCTATTCTGTAACTACAGCAAGTTCCGTCTTTCCTACTGCCCCCTGCGCCTGAGCACATTTACCAACCTCCTGAAAAGCGTCTTTGGTGAAGCCACAAGACATGAAGTGTTTGGCGACTTTGAACCTCTTGGACAAGTTGAATGCCCAGCATATTATGTTCACATGATTTGGAAACAGGCCAGTGAAGATGTGAATGGTGCGGAAGATCACTAAACTTTTGGCAATCTTGTAGCATCAAAGAGAATCCTTGATTTTGATATCGACAGTTAATAGTAGATCAGAATTAACTTTAAATTGTATTTAGTAGTTATGTCTGTGTCCATTGTCACTCCTGATAAGTGGGAGGTGCACATGTACATAAAGTGTAGTTGTTTTTTTTTGTTTTTCTTGTAAAAATTACTGTAACAGTATACTACAGTTAAAATGTAGTCATTGATAGAGTTGTTAACCCTTTACTCCCAAGATCTGATTGTTAATTCTCTCCTCCAGCTGCTACACATTTCCTTATAAATTAGTTATGGGAACTGGGTGCTAGGTCAAGATAGCAGCTTCCACCTGATAAGTTAGGATATTCTCATTACCTGTTTGCTGAATAACATGGGATATTACAGGGAGAAGTTTCATGTTTATAACTTCTGGTAATCAGAGTCAATATGATACACAGCACACAGAAAGGGCCTAGCAAACAATGGTGCGTGCATTTGTCATTTTTTCCAAACCTTTGCATGAAGTGGCTTTTATTCCCCAGAGATGAAGCCAGTTGCCAGTTCTTTTGACAAGTGTGCAAGCCTCACTGGGATTTCTGTAGCCAGTGAAAACACCTCAGCGACATTTTGTACAAAGTGAGACACAGAGTGAAGCAATTGATATTGTCAAAATAAGAGTTGCAACTAGTGGGCACCCTTGCCAACTAAACTAAATATAATAGCTAGAATGAATTTTCTTTTCGTTTTTTAATGTAAAGGATTCCTGTGCATGTAAAACTATCTTAAACAATGGCTTGTCATTATCTCCTTTAGTTGAGTTAATGATTTAACCCACAGTACTGGGGTTCCAAACACTCTCTTTAGAGGTAAAAAAAATTCTGTGAAAAGTGTATCATGAAAAAAATTTAAAGTCTATGCAATAAATTGTTGCGGTTTCCTTTAATGACATTTAACATTTTATGCACCTAGTTTCACAACACGTGACATCGAGACCTTCAACCTCTGTCTCTATCTTCCTGAATCTCCCAGTGTCAAGTCTCTTTTTCTTCACCTGCACTGCAAAAAATTCTTCTTGATATATTTATAGGGGATTGTTTAGCATCTTAAACCATGAAAGCCTTCCAAAAAAATTTGCAATTTTTGACTTTTTTAAGTTCTGAATGCTTAAAATAAATCATACAGTTTCTTTGACAGAAGATACTTTTATTTCAAACAATGTATGTTACAAGGAAATCTTATGTTTATATTTTTTGGCTTATCCTCAGGGTAACCATGATAAAAATGCTACCATGCATCAGTGGCTGTCTATTTGTAGTACATTAATTTTGTTGGAGTTTTTTAAATAATTGAAAAGGCACTGGAACACATAACTAAGGAAAAACTACCAGCACTAAATTTTCAACATTTCACAAGTTCACATGGCTTAATTTGACAACAGCGGCAGATGGTCGTCAAGGAGCCCTACACAATAAGCTGCTTTATGACAAACAGTACCTTTTAATTGCTCATCTGACATGCACTTTACATTATTTATCAAGAAGTAAAAGTCCTCATGTGAGACAACGCAGAGCACTATGTCTGTCATTAAACTATGTACATGCATCATTTTTGACTTAGGTCTGTGTATAAAACAAAGTAAAAACACTACTGTGTGGCAGTTTGGTGAGCATGTCCATATGCAGCCCCATACTGCTGATACCACTGACTATAGCTGTATGCATTCTGAAAGATAGAGAAACAATGTTTTAAATTCGCCCTTAAATCATTAAAGTTTTTTTTTCCTAAGCTCAGTGTAACCATACAAGTTCCTGAGGGCAGCAAAGATTTAGGAAGTAAAGAGCTTTTGCAAAGATGTGAAAACCATGAAGAAAAGGACACAGGCTTTCGGCCAGGATTTGATAAGTGGCCGTCCGTGAATTGATGCTACCTGTTTTAAAATCAAATTAAATTGTCTTGTGAAATGCATTACCAAAAGAATAACAAAACAAAATATTTGATGCAAGATCAACTGTCAGTACATCTGCTTCATATCTGCCCATAACAAGAACAGATTTCCTCAAAACAGAATGGTACAATTGCATGTGCTATTGGCAACAGGGAACGAGCAAACAATCATAGATCAGACAGTTCACTAGCAAAGTTGCCACCAGTTCACCTCCAACTTATTGACAACCTACCGGCTGTGCAGCTGAGTAGGCTGCCCACTGGCTCTGTAAGGGTGTGGAATAGTTATAAGCAGATGCCGCAGCAGAGTAGGCTGCTGCTGATGGATATGATGCATCGTATGTTTCTGCTCCTGTCAGTGCAGTGCTGGTAGCATGTTGACTACTATCCACTATTCCATCTTCTGTTTTTGATACTTTGGATTTGATGTCTGAACTACTAGAAAGGATAAAAGACCTTTTAACAAAATTCTGAAGTGCACCACAGTTTATGCTGAATAAAGTAATATACACAACATTAAGGAATACAATAGAATTTCACTTTTGACAATTTTTTTACCATTAAGAAGATACTTATCGCAGATAGCATAGGATTCCCTTGCAAGTAACAACAAAGAAATGAAATTTTGCATAGTGCATTTTCTGTTGGCAACAGGGAACGAGTGAATTGTCATGGAATTGACGCATCCACTAGCTAAAGGTTGCCCCACTCCTCCACCATTAAGTTAGCTCTCATTATCTTGCAGCCTGTACTATCACATTTCAGTGACAGTTCTTGTTTTAAAGAAATTCTCACATCTCTCTGTTGTGATATCTCACTTGAAAACTTTTGAAATGCATTTCTTTAAAGCAATTACTTCTTACCCATCTCCCTCTTGTGACCTTTTACTGCCAGTCAATGGGATCAAGGAAGATTTTCCTTTATAAAGTCTAGCATGATTTTCCTGAGCAGCCATTATTTTGGTAATGTCAGCACTGAAATCTTCAAGAAATTCAACTTGTCTTTGAGAGAAACCTTGTTTAACTTCTGTGTTCAGCTCACTGTCTCTCACCAAATCAAAGACTTCTAGAACCTTTTCTTCTTTCAATGGAAATGAAGAAAGCTCTACATCCAAAAGCTGAAGATACAACCTCTTGTTATCCTAGAGAGGAAAAAATTCAATGTTATATAAAAAAAAGTGCAACAGATAAATGATTTGACTTCATTAAAGGCACTTTATGTAATGCCATTGTGGAAATGTCTTAAGTGTCCTTAATGCCACACCAACAATGATATGACAAAAAATTAGAGTGTCAAGAGAATAAATAACTGGTACAGATTGATTTTCATCCATTCTTTTCATCCTTCTTGAAATGATACATAGAGTGTTTGTAAATACCTTATCTTTTTCAAGGGCAATTTTCAAGACCTCTCTTGCTTTCTCCACATTACCCATGACCTAATGGGAAAAAAAAGAGAACACTCAGGGGAGCAGACACAAGAACAAAGACAAGCAACACTAATTGAAGAGGGTATGAAACTCAATTCCAGCAACAATACTCAGTCCAAATATCTCATCTACATTGCATAATACAAGATTAAGTCAAGGTCTGTAGGTGATGTAAACCTTTTTGAATTTGCATTTATCATTAGATTTTGAACTACTGATCACAGGCCAACCATTAACCCTTTACACCCTAAAGTCATTATGCATATTCTCCATACTGTTCTTTACATATTTCCTACGGTGCTGACAAGGAGAAATTGTCAACCGATCAAAAGCTTCTTTTGTGGGGTATGACTTTAGTCATCCTCATAACCTTAATATATAATTGAGGGGTCACATTATATGGAGAAATAAGATGCTAGTCACTCTTAGGGTTTAACCCTTTAACTCCCAGGAGTGATCAAGACAGAATTTCTCCTTACAATATCATCACAATATCAAGCAGACAAGTGATGAGAATAAAGAAAATATCAATTAGGGAATTATAAATTGATCCAATACCAAATTCTCCATGCTAACTTCACAAGAACTGTATGGCAGACAATAAGGAGAATTACTAATGATATCTTGGGAGTGAAAGGGTTAAAGGGTTAAGATGAACAACTTAAGAAAAACGTTTCAAATTTTTAAACCCATAATCTGCCTAGATACTATAAGAATCAATTTATAGCATTCAACAGAATTTCCTTATGGAACAAGATAACAACCCTAAAGCTGAAAAGTTTTTCTATCCTAATAACATTTAACATTGCAAGAAAGAGTTGCATGTTATTACTCTTTGTGAGGTTAGAGGGTTAAAAAGAACCCTTCTAAACACAAGTTGGCCAAACACAGAATTCTTCTCTTACCTTTGCTAAAAATCGTGAGTATCTAATAGCAAAAAATGTTGCTAACTCCTGGTCACTAGTCTCATTCATGGTCTCTTCATAGAGAGTACAAGTAACTTCAAAGTTGCCCCTCCGTCTTTCCAGGTTTACTCTCTTTAGCTTCACTATTATTATACCAGGAACACCCTTGTCTAACTCAGCCAAAATCTCTGATGCCTTGGCAGCATTTCCTTAAAAAAAAAGATGATAAATTAGTACCAACCATCCCTTTGCCTATATGAGACTAATATCATAACTTTGCCAAAAAATTAATTGAGGCACTTTTTAATCTACCTTGTATAATGCATAATAGGTAGATTTAAAGATTGATGGTAAAATGATCTGTTAAAGATGTCTCAATTCATATGCAATATAACACACACAAAGAAAAAAAGATTGAAAATTTTGGACTTGAAATTAGATAGGACTCCAAGTATCTGTAGCTTTCTTGAGCAGTTTTGATCACACCATGAGATTCTTATACTAAATTATTTCTTCAGGGTTCAATATACACATGCCATACCAAGATGAGATATAAATTGGCCTGCTAGAATTCTAACTGGACATCCTGACAAGAAAAAAGTGGACTCACCTTGCTGTTCTTCAAAAGCAGCCCATGCTAAATGAATGGAAGGTTTCCTTGGAAGGTGTATTGTGCATGCTCTCTCATATACATGGCGGCATGCTTCCACATCATGTGCTTCCATGTAACTAGCAAATCTTTGCCAAAAGTCCTCATACAATGCACATGCAATTACACAACGTTCAAAGAGAATCACAACCCTTCTATGATCACCATTGCCAATTTCAAAATCCAGATATTCTCTCCAGTTCTTTAGCTGGACACGTTCAAGTGGTTTGACATGGAAATATGGTCTCTTTATGGCCTCCTCAAATGTCCAGCGCTTTCTCACTTCTTCTCCTAATGCAGTAAATACTTTTTGTCTTGCTGCAATTACTTTTTCTCTGATTGCAATAGTTTCAGCATCATCCTGAGGGAAAAGGATGTGTAAAACAAACATTCACAAATGAAATAAAAACAAGCTACCTCACATTTTAAGCCTCACATTCAAAACAAGCCCAACTAAACCTTCTATCCTCTTGACAGCTTTTTATAACTGCAGTTGTTACTATCATTTCTACATTTACCAACCAATCTAAAGTAATGCCTTCGTAATGCACATTATTTGGAAGTTGAAAGAAACTAATACCTGGGAAGTGACAGAGCTTTCAGCTCCAGGAATGGTAAGGTTTTCAGTTCCAGGAGCTACTTCATCAGCATCAGCATCTCCATCAACACCTTCAGAGACCAAATACAAATAAACTATTCTGAGAATGCTTGGGACTTTTGGAACATTTAATGTAGTTTGAAAATCATTTATCATGAAAGCAAAAACTGAACACATTCTAATGTCTCATTCCTCATGAATTCTAATGTCAGCAAGCACTTCACCAAGATGGCAAATCTGAAAGCACTGACAAAATTGAAGGGCTTTATACAACACAAGTATTGAGGAGCATCATACAATAAAAGTAGACATAACCAATTATGCAGACTCCATATACACTTCCTATACCTGGTGGATTAGCCGAGGAAGAGGTTACACTTATAAGAGGTTCCACCTCGGCTGATGACAGGCCAGGGGGAGCAGCTGCAACCTCTGCCCTCAGCTTAAGAAGTTCCTCGGTGCACAATACCGCAGCAATAGGGTTGGAGTTTATGTGTTGTTTAAACCTGAAGAAAAGGATAAAAATTAGAGCAAATTGATTTTCTTAATGTTTTCACTCTCTCAATCTGCTTTGCAATTTTCTCCAAAATGCCTTGCATCTCCTTGGCTATAAGCCGGGAAAATTTAAAATTAGTTTGATACAACCATACTGACCACAGCCAAACTTGGTAGATGTGAACATCTAATAGTTCTGACTTAAGTATAGTGGATTTAAAATACCATGCAGTTCAGCTTGGTATACTCTTTGACAACTCAGCAGCACATGTACATTGTATTTTTTCAAAACTACCAAAATGCTTACTTTTCAAAGTTCTGGCTGTAATTCTGGGTAGGAACATAAAAGACTCTGTCATATAAAGCTGTTACTCTTTGCAGTTGGCCTTGATTTTTCTCCCAGTCAATGTAAGCATCCCAAAGTTTGTCTGCACGGAACTCTTCTCCAGCCGATGACACTGCTCTTTCAAATAAACTGCAAAAAAGAAACCAAAGAGAGAAGCAAAAAATAACTTAGTAAAAGTTAAGTCTAACAAAAAGGCATAAACTGACTACTTGATGCAAAATGGACTTAAATCAGGACTGAATGGATTGAAGCATTAAAATACCTTGTCCATCAGTAAAGAACCCAATACCAATTGACCCGGAAGAGGCTGGCGTGGGTTGCGATGCCCACTCAAAACTGTTTATCAACACCAACCTAACTGTTACTAATAAGAAATACATGGCACAACAAATCATCGGGATTAGATGAACTGCCAAAAATTGAACAAATCAGAAATTCAAAAACAGAACTCTCAAAGTTTTAAACACACTCATCAACAGTGGTCAGATTATCCCCAGTGGAAAGGTTAATGCTCTCCTCAAGCCTTTGCTGATCAGTTTTCCTGGAGAACAGATAGCAATGTCAGTATTCAGGTTCATTAATGAAAGTTACCTGCGCATGACCTCTGGACCATCAATCTGACCTTTGGTACTTTGAGAAACAAAGTTGAGGTAATGTACCCACAAATCCACACTGAGAGGAATGGCTGAAATAGCACCCTCAAATACCTGAAGCAAACAAAAAAAAATTAAGTCTATTTAAGTTACTTGATTTTGGAGGGTTTCGTGTGTAAATTTGGTTATTACTGGTATTGTAATGTCCTGGTGAGAATCAACGCTAATACATATCAAGTCAAATGGACTGTTCAGACTTGTATGTTGACTTGCAGAAGTAAATCCTTTCAACACATTTGTTTGCTGTAACTATCAGTAGTTAAATTTCCAACTCAGTAGAGCAAATTCAACTTGGTTTTAGTACACCACCAACACATACCTCTCTAGCTCTGTCATTGTTTCCATTTTTCCTTTCCAGGTCAGCATATTTCTTCCAGTACCCATAACAATAAGGGTAACGTTTAAAAAAGGCGTCGAATGCTTGCCTAGCAGATGACAGTTTGTTCTACATACAAGGAAAGTATACACAGAGAAAGACTAAATTAGCGCACACCAAATTCAAAAAGGTTGTGAAAGCAAAGTGCAGGCTGAAAAAGCAACAAGAAATATAAACCTCCTCAAACTGTGGGTTCTACAAACGATGACTTGCATGGTTTTTTCCAAGTAAAGGCTAGAATTACCCTAAACAAAGAGAATCATCGACCAACTTTAATGATAACATTCAGAGCAAATGAAGTTCAGCTGACAAAGACTTCCACGTGAAAGTGTTTAACGAACAACGGATAGGTTAGGTTTATTACATACCTCTTGTTCGACAAACTGCAAGAGATACGTCCAACTTGTAAAATCCGCGGGGTTTTCCTTCACAGCCTTCCAGTACTTCAATTCTTGTTCGTTGACAACTTCTCCTTCCAGTACTGGGACATTTGTAGAATCTTCGTCACCAATGGAACCATTTGCCTTCGTTTCAGTTATGTTTGCATCATTATCACCCTCTGCCGTATTTTCACCGTTGTCCTTCGCCGCTGCATTTCAATTACATCGAAGAAAGATAAGAGAGAGATTCAGGCTCAAAGAAAAAGCATGTTGCACCTAACATTTACTCTACTACCTTTTTGTCTCCATTCTCAAACGCAAGTTGTCGCCTGACGAATGAATGGAAATAAAGCTTCACAATAAAAGAGAACATGAGATACCAACCTACAGGATGAAAAGGATATTCGCTGGATTCAACCTCGTTACCCACCAGCCCTTCCTGAACGGCCGCCATGTTAGCCAGGGTTTGCTGCAACAAACGAGTGAGAGAAACTGGTCAATAAATAGTGCAACGAACCTTTCCCGAAACTTTCCGAAGGTAGCCGAAGATAAACGGAGCAAATTATTGGAATACTTAGCATACCGATATCTCCTAATCCTAGCAATTCAATGTTTACATCGAGAAAAAGTGTATATTTTGCTTTCACAAAATATGCAGCGAGCGGAGCGATTTGAGATTTTCTTCTACATCGTAGCCCTCGCCGCTGGATGTTGCATTTCAGTTCTTCTTAAACTCAATGAAACTAATTTCAATGGTGACTGTTTACTTTTTGGAAAACTGGATATTCTAACCAACAACATATTCATGGGAAGTCAAGCGTACTGTAATTTTACATTTTACTCCTCTTTGACAAACGCCATCTTAGCGATTTTGCTCGGATTTGGCCAATGCTGCTGTAGTGTACACACCTACAATTGGAGGTAAGGTGTTGATTAAATGAAATTGATGGCGAGTTTATTAAGACGATCGAAGTGCCGAAATCTTACTTATTATTTTTAAATATATTCAACTCTATCATGCATATTTTTATTTCCAATTTTTTATCTCCCAGATTAGTTATTCCCTCTCTAGTATAGATTCCATGTTACCGCGGGTCTGAACAGTTGTACATCACAGGAGACGTCAAAATCTGATCTACTAATTAAAAAAGTAAAAAATGGACGCACAGCGCCATAGAATTCGAATCGATTTGTTAAAAAGTAAAAGATAAAAAAAGTTAAACATACTGCTTCCTTAACCCTACCATCAACCTTTAGATGTCCAGTTTTCAGGAAAATTTTGTTCTTCTTAAGTTTGCAATTCCGCTTTTTAAAGCTCACATTAAAGAGGTTTCACATGTACATGTGTGTATTTGTCACCACCTGTCAACATTGACACTTCTACAAAGAATCAATTTTTAAATTTAATTTTAAGTTTTTGTCTTCAGCCCTACTCATATTTCCTTCAACATTCCACCATTTCTAGCGTAGTTTACTTCAAATTCATGGCCACCATTTTAGCAGCAATTGCATGGATCAACTGCTTGGTGTGTACTATATTTATCGTCACTGGCTTCAACAAATGGTGTAACTCTGTAACCAACAATGGAAACATTGAAAGGTATGTTTCATTGGAAGTCTTTCTCACAAGCAGCATTGTTCTTATGGAACAGAAAGCTCTGCAAGCCTTCAAAACCACCTGCTTGCCATTGTTTACATTAATGCAAATTTTAAATTTCTGTTTCAGGAAATTTGTATCACATGCAAGCTGAGTTTGTTGATTTTTATTTTTATAATTACTGTTCTTCCTGATTTGAGGGTTTGACCCTTTAGCACCCAGGAGTGACCAGCACCTAATTTCTTCTCCCAACAATACCCTGGAATAAACCTCCTTAATCTAAATCATAGCTATTGAAATAATGACAATCTCTGACTATTCACATGTGAAGCTTATATCATCTACAGGTGCAAAAATGCAGAAAGGTGGGATTGGACTGTTTACAGACCAGTTGGTATTGATGGCAGAAACTTTTACACCCACCTGTTTATAGCAGAGGTTTGTGTAGCCTACATATAGCCATACCTCCCCCCCCCCCCCCACTTCATTTTACCTTGGGAGGGGAAGGACACAGCTAAATGTAGGCTAAGGTTTGTGATGTCATTGAATAAAAATTTCAAATGAATGTTAACATTGAACACTGAACAGCTAGTCAATAATTCTTGTGAGGTCTTCCTTGTGCTGTATAGCAAATCATTCAATGATAGGTCTCTTAAAAAAAATTGGTTAATTTTGTTTCCTGAGAATCTCAGTGTTTCCCAAGGCAAAGCCTCAGGAAATATTGAAATTTTTAGGAAAATAAAATTATTGTTTTGAGAGCCTAGCACAAGGAATACATTACTTAAATTTCAATTAACCCTTTACACCCTAACATCAATATCCATATTCTCTATACTCCCTCTATACACTTCTTTTGGTACTGACAAGGAGAAATTGTCTTGTAATCAAAGCCTCTTGGATTGGCAATCATTTTCTATATTCTCACAATGTTGATAGAAGATGCTAATGAGCAGTACTGCTGTGAGGAGAACTTACATGGCGGTCAACCTTAGTTTAACACCATTTCACACCAATTTTGGTCATGTTTTGTTCATCTGCAACAGTCAATGTTCATAGGTAACACAGCACAGGTACCCATGCCACTTGACTGACCACTGAAAATTTTGCAATGTCAGTTGCTCAGAGACCTGCCTGAAAATAGTTTCGTTGTTGAATGTCGTGTGACCTCAAAGTAAACAATGAAAGGGTGAACATTTGGGGAAAAAATTTCAGCTATTAGACAAAAAGTCTCAATATAACAATTTTCATTTTTTTTTTACACCAGGTTGCATCATATTCTGCTTTAGGGATTTGGTTTATCATAACAGTGTTCTCTGGTAGAAATTTCAAGAAAAGCTTGTTTGAGATGAAAGCTTCTGAGTATTACCTTACTGATGAGAGAATGGCATACTCATCACCCATCCAAGAAATTCCATTTTATGAGGTTACAAGTGACAGGGGATCAAGATATCTTTAAATTAGTACTTCTTAGTTTGCAAATATTCAGAAATGTTTTGCTGAATTAATAATATAAAAATTTATAGCTTCAGAAAACCAAATGAGAAGTTTTTCATTTGAAATAAATAATGATGAAATAATGTAAACTGTCTCCAACAGTGTCCAGAGTCATCATCTTAAGGATCAGATACCAAATATCAAAAAAATTAATATTCCATAGCATAAAAGGCTTTATACTGTAAGACTTGAAAAACTTAATAAAATAACTGAGATATTACCCTTTGTTGTAATGGTTAACCCAAAGTTATTTTATAAAAGAGCATTAGACAAAACTTTCTATCAGTTAACCAGCCTACAACCGTGGCGGGATGTTGGGAACTGGAGTTGACAACAGAAAGCGTGTTCTATAGCTTAATTAACATTCTTAATATTGACTTTCTGGTACATATATCTATATTGTTTCTAAGTTTCACAGCTTAAATTCTTAAAATTGGTTTCTATTTAGTTTCAATTGGTGTCACTCCAGTGTAAGTGGAAAACTGTGTAGCCTACTGCATGGTTTTGTCACTTTCATCATCACAACATTGACTGATTTTTTTGGTTATTTACTGCCTTAATGGGCATAGAGAGATTGAATAAATAGTTATTATAAGTTATTGAGAGGAGCCATCAGTGAGTTATGTTTGTTAAATTATTCAATATGAAATAAAATACTAATATCCTTTAACCCTTTAACTCCCATGAGTGACCAAGACAGAATTTCTCCTTACAATATCAATACAATATCAACTAAATAAGTGATGAGAATAAAGAAAAATACCAATTTGGTGATAATTAGTTGATTCAATACTAAATTCGCTGAACTGACATTATAAGAATTGAATGGTTGATGGTGAGAAGAATTACAAATTTGATCTGGGAGTTAAAGGGTAAATATCAGGACACCAAACAATGAAATTTATTCCCTTCTTTTCATAAACCACTAGCTATTCAACCGGCAGAGTCTCATTAGAGCCTACATGCATCACACTATTAATTCTAGAATAATTTTGTATGAACTCCTACTGTTATTTTTCTATTCTATGTAACTAAGTTGAAGTCTATTCTGATTTAGAGGATAACACTCTTGAGCTGATATTTGTACATGTAACAACAAAACACACTTAACCCTTTAACTCCCAGAAGTGATTAACATAAAACTTCTCCCTACAATATCCATACATTCTTTAGCAAACAGGTGATGAGAATATTCAAAATTATCAGGTAGAAGCCGCTGTCTTGATCTAGCACCAAGTTCTCATAACTAATTTACAAGGAAATGTGTAGCAGCTACAGGGGAGAATTAACAATCAGATTTTGGGAGTTAAAGAGTTAACCCTATATCTCCCAAATGTGACCAAGACAGAATTTCTCCTTACAGTATCAATCAGGCAATAGATGAGAAGAAAATATCAATTAGGGAGTCATTATTTGATCCAATATCAAATTCTCCAAACTACAATGTAATATCATAAGAATGTCAAAAACACTAAGGAGAAATACTAATTGGATCTTGGGAGTAAGAGGGTCAAGGGAAAATCTGTCAGCACTGAGTTAGCCAGGTGTCAAAATGATCCTCATGGAGAGGTCAGCGGAAGAAGTCAGTTAAACTGAATCATCTATCAAGGTGTTGAAGTAATTTGCAGCCCAGCCCATAATCGCACAAAATGAGTCACACATAAGACAGACAATAACAAACAGGCACACCAACTAGAACCCTGAAAAGAAGAGAAATACAGGTATATAAGAAACCAGGAAGAAGAATTCAAAGTATTTAAAAATATATTGTAACATGGAAGCATGAAACAGTATGATCCCTTCCCTAAACACCCACTCTAGCACAGAGACAAATACACACACTGAAAATAACAAAACTTAAAAAAATTAAGATATCTTGAATTTTCAATTTGTACACAGTTACTTTGTCCCTGCAAAAGGCAGCTTTTTACTTTGTGTAAAAATTTCCTGATATAAATGCATTGTGGAGTGTCCCCTTTAGATTATGATCATGGTTGTCAAAAATTCCACTAACACACCTATCCTACCAAATCACCCTTTTAATAATCTAGAGAAACATTTCTCTGCAATCACATGGAATATGAACATGATCAAAGATCCTTGTCACAAGGTTCCCGTCTCTTAGCGTAATGCAACAACAATGAAACTACCGGCTATAGTTTCTGACAATGGTAACCATGTATCTGCTTAGAAGCTGGACAATCTGAAACATGCAGTATCTGCAAGGTCAGTCACAAGTATCCAAATGATCAAGCCATAACAATAATCATGAGAAACAAGAACTTCAAAGGGATGAAGTGCAGACCCCCCTGCCATTGGAGTCCCAACTACAAGTAATAACTTTATAAGGAGAATAACTGACCAAGGAATCTAAGAGATTACATTTGACCTGGTTCAAGTCTTAAACCTACCTCAATTTTTGTAGTAACCTATATGAATTTGAACAATAACAATACTTTGGGGTGAAATTTTTCCAATCCATTGAGCTAAAATGTTCTGCACTGCATCTGCAAGTCGGACAAGGTGAAAATGATTAGTTCAGATTGCAGCTACCTGGTTTTAACGAAAATAGTATCAATAAATGTATAACCTTCAGTTAAAATAACCTATAGTTCAAATCTTGGTAGTGAAAGAGCTAATAGAAGAATAGCATGCAAGAATGTTCACTAACCTGTTTATGACAAAGGACTTGCAAAATTCTCGAAATCCAGAGGAAATAATCCAAGAGGATAGAAATGCGAGAAAAGCAGATACAGATATGAGACCAAGAACTCTTGAACAATTGCTCTGTGACCTGAGGAAAGAGGACTCTGATTTGTTTACAACTTTTCTTTTGGTTAAACACACATATCCTATGTAATCATTTGTAAGTTACAATAAGTATGTAATTCAGGAAGAGGGGGAAAATATAGCTAAATTTCTTTTGGGGTACTCTCAAGATGTAGGGGAGGAGGAGGAGAGAGGGGCTTAAAGTCTGGCAAAATTAAGGTTTTAATCGACTCAATCCCCAGTTCAAATGGTCATGATAGTTTATGATACTTTCAACTATCACTTGTGTTTGAACACAAACTCTCATGCACTATCATCCATGATCATCAATTATCATTTAGTTAGGACATGTACAAATTCAACATGATACTTGATGGTAGTGAATGAAAGATGAAACTTGCGACAACTATTATCAATTATCATGACTGTTTGCTTAACTCAAACTTCCTGCTAACATGAAGCAATTTGTTTCCCTTCAGGCCATTCTCTATATATTTTTACCCTCAACAACTCAAACCACTTTGAAGCATGTCAGTCAATACTGACAGTAAACACTGCTTTTGCCTTATTTTTAGTCGTTTTTGTTTTCAACTTCTGATAACTCAAACATTTATCAATTTCCCTTGAAGGTTTGAGTTATTGAGATTTGACTGCATGTATATGTTTTGTCTCCCCAATCAGTGACCCCTCCCCCCAGCAAATGGTTCCGTATCCCCCATAACTGGTGCAATTAACCACAAAAATGTGTGTCAAGCTAATGAATAAGTTGCCTGTAATTTTTGTTTTTGCAAAGACTTTTGGGATCGCCACAGGGCAAACATTGCAAGTTGCTAAGATGTAATACGTGGTGAGAGCATTAAAACAGTTTCACAATAATCCTTTTGCAAGGAGAAAAGTTTATTTGTATAATTTTAGCCTGCAGTGCAAGCATCTCATTAAGGGGAGTCAACATTGAGATGCTTGTAATCATTTCTTCAAAAGGCCATGTTTGATTTGGAGTTAGAGTTGCCCATGGGGGAAAGGGGTGGGGAAAGGCAAAGAGAATATTCACACCCCCACTCCCACCCCTATCCTTGTTTTTAACTGTCCCTCACCCACTTTGTACGGATTTCTTTCTCTCCCACGCCTTTCACTGCAATCAAAATCAAAGATGCCGGTCATAATTTTTGCTGCAGGCTAGTACAACATATATTACATTTTTTTTGGTTGTTCAAACAAAAACTTGATCTTCTCTCATCTCAAAATTATGTTAATTCTGATAAAAAGGCAGCAAATAGGCACTTATCTCTCTTCAAAATTATTATTTTGGACGTAGAAACTACCTTTTGCCAAATATTTCCTTCGTTTGCCCCATAGCGATCCCAGAAATCTTTGCGCAAGCACAGGGATCCGAATCATTGCCGAAAGGTTAATTTGAACAACATACTCACCTATATCTTCCCCCTCTAACGAAGCTGAGCACAACCAATGAGCATAACCCTGCTGCTAAGTGCAAACAGGCCGGCAAATAGCACCACCCTGGGGAAGAACCTTGTAGAATTCGAGCTCGTTCGTACAACTTCGCGAATAACATGCATTGTCCAGCGCACAACTTAGTAACTTCATTCAGCCGCAGACTAGAAAATATCCCCAAAAGCATCGACAAGATCAAGAGAATAGCTTCACTAATATGAAACTGATACTTGAGACTGGAAAATCCTGTGAAGTTTAACACCATATTTCCGTGAAAATAACGACGTAACTTTCTGGTGATCTCACCAGTACGCCATATCGACTCATGATTGGGACGAAAGAGAGAGACTGGATTCTAATGGCACCGCACCAGGCGTGTTTTGCAGAGTCTCTATTTCTTTCACTGACATGTTTCAATTTCATTTTAAATGTTTCAACGAAACATCTGTTCCGTATAATATGAATATAATTGACTATGATCAAATAACCTTAAACGAAAACTTGCAAAACTAGTCCCATTCAATAGTTCTCGCAAACTTACTGCTATCAAACTTGGACTTGACCAAACTTTTATATGGTGTATTTCTTTATTAACCTTTGTTAAATGCTATGGGTGAAATTCACCATATTTCGCTAAAAGATGAGCAAAAAATAACAGTTTAAGAGTAACAATGTAACAGCAAATTCTCCTAACCCTTTAACTCCCATAAGTGACCAAGACAGAATTTCTCCTTACAAAATCAATACAATATCATGCTGACAAGTGATGAGAATGAAGAAATATATCAATTAGGGAATTATAAATTGATCCAATATCAAATTCTCCAAACTAACATCACAAGAACTTTAAGCGACAGTGAGGAGAATTACTAATGAGACCTTGGGAGTTAAATCAGCCTAGACTAGCTAGCTAGTAACCATGACTTTCTCTCTTCTTTCTTTAAGAAAATATACAACATTTTTTAAAAACATATTTAGACACAATCAAAATAAGATCAAAATTTATTTTTAAAAGAAGTAGTATATTTTCTTAAATTTGATACATTTCTGCTGCTACCTAGACCTTTTGAAGAAATAAATTATGTTATATATTAGATAAAGATTTCTTTTAAATCCACTATCACATTTTTTTTTATTCTTGAAGAGCCTTCAAAAATAAAAAAAAAAAACAATAAACAATGAAACTGTTCAGGGGTGCAATGGACCATAATCTACCTTCTATTAACCTAATATAGGAAATAAGACATGTTGCTATGGTGTCTACAATTTTTACCATTTATCAAAGGAGATACATGTACAACATTCTGAAGTTTTAGCTTGAGTTTTTCATTTTGAGATATACTCCTTTGTAAAAGACTATTCATCATAAAAATTTAAGTTTTTAGTTGTGTGGAGTCCTGCGAACAATTTTCGAGCACAAGTCACACAAAAAACACATAGGAGTAGACAGGCAGACCAGCCAGATGCCTAATAAAAAAAAAACACAAACACAATCAAAATTAGATCAAAATTGATGAAGCTTGTAATTCAAGCCATTTGAACTGGATATTTATTTTTCTATACTTCTAATTTATTTTATTTTCCCCCTCTAATTTTTACACCAAAAGACATTGGAAAATAAAGATAAATTGATTCTTAGGGTTCCAATCAGATAAACTATGAATTGACACTTAACAATGGTCACCCTCATGTGAAAAAGCCCTGGAACTGTACAACTACATTGTATTATCTCTAGTAAATAATGTCTTATGCTATACCCATGAATATGTTTCACATCTCAATAGAAATGGTCATAGGGAAAGTCTGTACTCAAGCCAACTGGCTCATCCAGTAAGAGTTTATCTCAGTCCCAAAACAAGAAGCAATTGGGAGTACAGGTGCACACAATACACAGGTAAGTACAGTGTTACATGTACTTCTTCCTCTTCAATAGGATACCAGTTCATCATAAGGTACCCACCAGCATTTTATTAGGAACCCATCTATATGGCTGGATGGAGAGAAACATTGTGAGAAAGAAATCTATGATCTGGCCAGGTCTCAAACCCAGATCTTTCAACCTAGAGTCCAGCACACTGACCACTAGGCCGTTGAATCAAAATTAACTATGGGAGTTCTATGATTATCATAGAATTCCCTGATATCTAACCAATTAGGAGACTTCTCTAAGAAGGCAGGACCAAAATGTAATGTTTACCTCTGCTAATTGTAAGGTGAAATATAAATCGCCACCATCAGTGTACTTAGGGATGAAATTTTTCCAATCCATTGCCTTTATATGTGCATGAATGCATCTGCAAAGATGACATAGAAACAATTATTTTAAATAAATAATCTAGAAATTAAACCCATGTTATATGATTACAAGAATTATGAATGGTCAATAAGAGTATTTGCATGGAAATCAGTATGTATTTCTCAATGCCCAAAACTTGCATTCTTCCCTCAAATAAGAGAGAGCAATAAATGTTCATCCACACCATGGTGTTGATATTTTTCTCACCCATCCTAACTTAGCCCTTATACCCCTGAGAGTGACTAACATCTAATTTCTCCATACAATATCACCCATGAAACACCCATTAAGGTTATAAAAGGAAATAATCACCAGGTAAAGAAGCTTTGATTGTTACACTAATTCTCCTTGTCAGCACCTCAGGAAATGTACAGAGAACAGTACAGAGAATATGCATACTGATGTTACAGGATGATTAGGGTTAAGAACCTTGCATGTAAAAAATGCGTGTTTTTACCATTTTCTGCTTTTCCTTCACACTAGGTTTCAAGAGATGCTGAAAAAATTAGCAAGAGGATCCCCTGTACTTTTTACACAGAGTGTGATTGGGTGTTTTTTTTTTCTCTTGATTCATCTGTTGATTTTTTTCCTTATAATGATAATCACAAAGGAATAAAAGGGGCCCTCTAGCTATAATACAGCCTTTGACTATGAGAGAGATCTTTGCAGTAATGAACACTGCTTAAGCCTTTAACTTCCAGATCAAATTTGTAGTTCTCCTTACAGTCAACCATACAATTCTTATTAATGTTAGTTCAGAGAATTTAGTATTGGATCAACTAATTATCCCCAAATTGATATTTTTCTTTAATCTCATCACTAAATAAATCTGGTCGATATTGTATTGATTTTGTTAGGTGAAATTCTGTCTTGGTCACTCATGAGTGTTAAAGGGTTGAGCAGTTAGTGAAAATAAGGCCTCAATGTGGCCTTTTTTCTAAATTACTGTTAACTTTTTCACACTAGAAACAAGGAATTCTTAATTAAATGTAACAATGCATTATGAGATAACTCTACCCACAATGAAGCAATTTTTGAAGACCTACAGTTGTTTCTACCAGTAAAGGCCATTTCAGTGTGGATCAATGACAAAATTAATAACAGAAAGTATTTACAGTGTTTAGTGAAGTGAGGAATCCTCCTGAATGTTATAATACTAGTGACTTTTACCATGACTTTATTGACATTCCTTGTGACTATTATCAAGAAGTTGCTTAATTATGTCATAATAGTGTAATAAAGTGTGATAAAGGTTTCATTTCTTCATTTATTTTTATTAATTTTATTTTCTACAACTCTCCTTGGCTTTCTAGATATTTTATAACTAGCATGAACCCCCTCTTCACTATGTTTGACCACAAAAAAAAGTGTTCACTTACTTATTAATGACGAATGACTTGCAAAATTCACGAAATCCAGAAGAAATAATCCAAGATGATAGAAAAACAAGAAATGCAGAAAGTGACCCTAGACCAAGAACTCTCAAATCACTGCTGCGTGACCTGAAAAGAAAACAGCCCTGTTTACCCTTTAAATTTGTAATTCTTCTACTGTCAATCACACAATTCTTATAATGTTGTTCAGAGAATTCTGTATAGGATCAACTAATTACTCACAAATTGACATTTTTCTTTTTTCTCATGACTTATCTGGTTTATAATGCTTTGATATTGTGTGGAGAAATTCTGTCTTGGTCACTCATGGGAGTTAAAGGGTAAAATGCTATATTAATTTGGACAAGATCTGAAAGGAAGAAAAATACCCAAAACATATACCACTGCACATTTACTTAAAACTCAGATTTGGTTCAACATGAGACACTAACAGTTTTTGCAAAGCAATCACTATATTTCAGAGCCAAAAATGTTTATTACAATACGATAGAAGAATCTACAGCAAATATGGGTAATCGCATGGTTAGAGTACAATTTCATATAATATATCAAATACTTGATACTGTTAAGACCAGTACCAAGACCAAGATACTCAAAGACCAAGAAGAGTGCACAAAACCCGTAGGGCTGGACCTGCAATCAGTGATTTTTGTTTGTTTGTTTGTTTGTTTTGAGTTATCACCTCTAAGCACATCTCTCATTATTATGTTAAATCTATAATTGTACATTCTATAAATAATTATATTTATATTCTATAAGTATACTCATACACTTGTGTGTTACATATCAATTATCAAAGGCTGCAGCCTAGGGGCCAAAAGCTGATCTTTTTTAAAAACTTTTCAAACCAGAAAACAATTCAATTATATCACCATGCATCTAAATATCAGCAACAAAAAAAAATTAAACTATCACTGACACCAAACACCAAACTAATACCAACCAAAAAAATTGAATAACAAAAGAGGAAAACCATCTTCAAATATCTCCATAACGTAGGATAGAATAAAATAATACATTTTTACATGTACTGAAGACAAACAATGAAGATAATAATTGCAAAATAATCAATCATTTCTCTATATTAATTAACTAAAAACACCTTTGAAAATTATAACTTTGTCAGTTGGTATCACTGCTTAAAAAATACAGTTCAACGGTAAAATTTATACAATCTACTTATCCATACCTTCTTCTTTTATTATTAATTTGAGCACAAAGACTGAAGTTGTGGTAGCAGCTAAGTTGAAAACCATTGGCAAATAGCACCAACTGGGAGATGAACCTTGGAGAATTCGAGCTCTCTCGTACAACTTCGCGAACAGAACACACTGTCCCCTGCAATTCTTCTTGCGGTATACAGGAACGAAGAAGACGTTATCTCTAAAATTATCGAAATAATCAAGAGAAGAATTTCACTCACATAAACTTTTTGAGGAAGACATACGATCTTTCTCTTCATCGCAGACCAATACATTTTTATTGACGTGAGAGAATGGACACTACTTGCGCAGTGATCGCTTGTCAGAAGCGAGGCGCGTTTTTTTCGAAGTTTTAGTACGCGTTGTATATTCAAAGTAAACAACTGCCTTCGCGATGGGGTAAATCCTTGAGGTTTCGAGTTTTAAACGTCAGTATTAATTATATATCATATTAGGAGATGCCCACGAAGAAGAAGAAAAAATTCAAAGCCAAAAACCAGGTCGAACAAGGTGAGATATTACCGTGTGCTTTACAAACAACTTCAAAAAATCTTACAACTGGTCAGTGAATACAATGTGTATGACTTCGCTGAATCTTTTCATTGGTCTTCAAAATTTTCCTTATTCAAATGAGTTTGATATTTTTTTTCAACCTTAAAACAGATGAGTTTAAAAACGTTGACAATTGTAAATCGCTGGCGCCAGGGTAACCGTTTCAACCACAGGTTTAATATTAGTTTAGCTAATAACATGATTTCGAGTGCTCTTTGGTGTCTATAGCACGAGTAAATTTTTCAGAGACAACAAAATTGCACAAGCCCAGAGAGTAAGTGCAATTGGTCGTCTTCGAAAAATTTACAAGTGCTTAGTACACCAAATTGTAAGAGAAATCGTGTTATTATATGTGGTAAATTTCCGCACAGCCCCATACTATTGTAAAACAAATGTGTTTTCCCAATGGCAAAGTATTGTTTTTGTCATTGTTTTCTCTATCCAAGAACTAAATGTAGGATGGGGCTGTGCGAAATTTTACCTCTATTTGTCATTTGCACTCGTGTACATGAATTTTTAGCCTATCAGAAGCACTTAATTTTTTCTGTACATAATGCTCAAATCAGGCTGGTGATAACCAATCACATTCAAAAATATTGTCATAGTTTTGATCAGGTGTGGGATTTGATTCCAGGTTCAGATTTTGTCAGAATGTTTGTGTGAACATTATGGAACATCAGAACTTTTTGAAACTCATATAGTTCCCAATCTTGCATGAAATCTGACATAAAAAAATTGGCATCCCTCCACTTTTAACCTAATTGACAGCCCTGTAATGCATGTGCCATGTTCATGTAACTGAGTGGTCAGAACAGTTCATTATTGTGCTAGAAAATAATTTTGTGTTCTTTATGTGACCAGGTTATATTGGTATCACCTATTTCTCTTTCTTTTAGAAGATACAGAATCTTCAGAATCTGGAAAACTCAGTGAAACACATGACGTAGCCCAACATCTTTCAAGAACAAGACTAGTATGTCAAGGAAATCTGAATTTTTATAATCTTGCAGTTCTTGGCAGTGGTTAAACTTTCACATTAAACTTAATAAGTTTTAATTTGAATTCAAATTTAATAGGTTTATGAAATAATAAAGTGAAGTTTTAGAGCAATTATATGTAGTATTGCCACCGTGTTACCCTTTCAAGAAATTTTCTTGTTCTCTGTGTAATCTGAGATTTTTCCTTTATACTCTTCAGGACAAAGAAAATGCAAGCACACAAGAAAAACAAGGTCCATGTTTCAACAAAAAGATGCTGACCCATATGATGCAGATTCAGAACCTGAACAGGGGATCTTATCATCCATGATTGTGGATCAAAACATTCCTTTGGAGCAACCGCTCATGCAATCCTGTTCACATTATTTCACCCAGAACACTCCACACCAAGCATACAACCAGAAAGAAGTGTGTACAGTTCATGTTATGGGTTTGATGACTTGGCCTCTCCTCTTACCTTTTCTCCTGTTGGAGAACCAAAAGTGCCACCTCAGTGTGGTGCTAGGTCTCCTGGGTCTGTTTCGGTGTCATCATCAGTTACATCTATTTCTCAGAGAAAGAGGAAAGCTGACCTCAGAGTTTGATGTACCAATGAAAAACCCACCAAGAAGATAAAGAAAAAGAAAAAAACTAAAATTTGGTAAGATATGTTATTTTTAGAGAGAATAATTATAGAGAGATGGAAAGTTTGGTTTTTACTAGTCAACATGTTTACTGCACAGGTGTTAAAGTACTACATAGTGATTTTTGCATTGTGGTATTAAAAAATTCCTTAATTAAAATGCCAAAAGTTAATTTGAGCCCAATTGCAATAAAAAGCATGATACTGTCTCTACTTCTATTTTCAAAAATCAAGCCATTTAGATCTAGATGCAATGCATAAGCAGTGTTCTTCCATATTTTAAGCAATACAGGTGAAAGAAATTTCCAAGAGGGTAGCGCAATCCTTTTACTTGTTGAATTTTAAGAATTCCATGTAATTCTAGGCATTAATAAGAGGTTACTACACGCAGTCAACTTGAGTGTTTGCCATCTGAGAAAGAGAACACTGCCTAAAGTGGCTGAAACAAGGTTTCAGTAATTGAAAGTAGGAGGATAAGAAGAAAGAAAAGTACTTGAAGTGCATTTATTTCCTGTCTAGTCTAAAAGACATGCATTCATGCTTTGTATCCCAGATACAGGGATTATATGGGTCCTGGAGAACCTGGCAAGTCCTGGAATTTTATTTTGACACTTTTCTGGATGGAAGGTTCTGGAAAAAAAACCGTCAGGTCCTGGAACTCTGCCTAAATCAAGCAAGAAAGTTTTCAGAATTTACATGTTAAGATATGTATAGAGACTGTAAGGAGAATTGATGTCTGAAATCTTCAGTGAGAATAAAAAGTATTTAAGGGTGAATTTGGAGGTCTTGGAAAATTCAATTTGAGGCTGGAAAAGTACAATCTGCGCGTGGAAAAGTCCTTGAAATGTTGTTTCTGGAAAAAGGGTAACAACTCAGCAAGTATGGTACAAAATGAAAAGAGGTATACTGGCAATACTTACCCTTGTGGTACTCTTTCCAGGTTACCTGGTTTTCGTCTCCACTATTCTTGGTGCAGTTGTTTAAAGTAACAGCTGGTGTTTGTTTTTCTTCCTTTCATAGGATTTAGAGGATGACAATCTGGGTATCTGAAATGAAATCGCCGTTTGAGGAAATCGAAATGGTGGAGCTTGTTTGTGGACTAGCTTGCCACAGTTATGAAGAAATTTGAAACAAATGGAATTTATCCTTAATATTCAGTGTATCCTACAATAGAGATGTCGTGGTGAAAGTAACAACGGCAAGATCTCAAACTCGTGTTCCGGTGCTATGGTCATATGTAGTTACGGTTCTCACTTAGATTGTACCAATGTTATTGTATTTATTTGATTCTGCAATGCAACAACCTGTAAAGTTTACTGTTGCTGTTTCATTTCTTTTTATTTTTTTTTTTAGGTAAAATACGTTTGTTGGCCAAGAACAAGGATGTCTCTGCGCAGAACCCTTCTCTTATGTAATGAAACACTCGGAAATTGCATTATGCTATGGGCGGTCTCCAAAAACAATAAAGTATATCTTTTTGCAACTATGAAACTGAAGTCATAAACACTAGATAGAGAACAAAAGCATGATCATAAAAAGAAGGACTGTACCAAAAAACTGGTTTACAAATTCTTTGTCAACCAGCCAAAAGACAGCAAGCCAAAATACAAATCATTGCTCGTGCTATTCTCTGCTTTTCTCCTGTGGTATAATATTTAAGCTGTGCCTGGAGGTTGTTGTTCGCAACTTGCAGCATCGTTAAAGTTTCGAACCTTTAAACCATAGAGTGACCAGCATCGAATTTATGCTACAGTAATACTGCTAAGTCATTCATGAGATAATAAGAATTAAGGTAATGATCACCACCCAAAGTAGGAAGCTTTTATTGCCAAAGGAATCTCATCAGTTACCATGGGGAATGTTGTAGAGAATGGAGATGGGAGAATATTGAGGTTTATTGTGAGGATTGTAAAGGGTACACCAATATTTCTTCTATGACAAAATAAGATCATACATCATGCTAAGTTAATGTGATGAGCGAAGAGTTGCATTGCTACTCTCTCCTTCCTTTCCCCCCCCCCCTCACTTCCCATCACTCCTCAAAAGCCTTTTGGGGAGGTACCTCTGTCAGAAATAAGACTGTTAATAGCATGACAAAAATGTACTGGCTCATGACCTTTCCACACAAAAACGGCCCCCAGATAGATGTTCCAATATCGATTATGGACATATAAACAATGCCCCATTTACAATAGGGGCGAAATTATAGGATAATTGGGTAAGGTGTTACACTGAGCAAAACGGCACAATTTGTAACCCCCTTCCCCTCCCCCCCCCACCTCCGTGGCTCCGTTTTTCAGCGGTAATGTTGGTCGCCAAGTAAGAGGTAAGTACGGGTTACCCATACCAGCTGGTCACGGCAAAAAGAAAAAGGAACTCAGACAAAAAAGAAAAAACCTTACGGCAAAAGAAAAACGCACGCAACAAAGAAACACGTCGTGGCGAAAGAAAGCTCACGGCAAACAAGAAAAAACCTCACGGCAAGAAAAAACCCCGGCAAAGAAAAAAACTCACGCCAAAAAGGAAAAAGACTCAGACAAAAGAAAAAAAATCTTACGGCAAAAGAAAAACCTCACGGCAAAAAGAAAAAGAATCGTGGCCGAAAGGAAAAAAGATCAGGCAAACAAAAAACCTCACGCAACGAAAAAACCTAACGGCAAAGAAAAAACATCACGGCAAAAGAAAAAACTCAGACAAAAGAAAAAACCTCACGGCAAACAGAAAAACAACTCACAGCCCCCAAACGAAAAAAACCTCACCGGCAAAAAGAATAAGTTAAGAAATAACCTCGCGACAAAAGTTATTTCGTTTGCTGCGAGGTATTTCTTTTGCAACGACAGTTGTGGGCCACTGTAGGTAAGTGATGTACTTGGCAAGGGAGGACACCATAACGCTGGCAAGGAGCCAAACGATCCCTGGGCTCCGAGATTGGTATCTTGTCAAATCTCTTCTAACCAAATTCATACGTGACATGTTTTAAGGGAAGTATTGTTCAACGTTTGAAATTTAAGATTTTCGACATGGGCATAATTTTCCTTTTTTTAAACCCTTCTCTGCTAAAGAGAAAGGGTTGATGTGCACGTACCTGAGACACTGCACACCGAGCCCCTCCCCTAACTTGTTATCAGTTTGACTGTCGTTGGGATATGAGGGGGAGGGGAGGTAAGGGGTTTGCTCAGAGGTTGGACACAAATCCAAGAAAAATTTGTCAAAAAATAATCGCTTGAATCCTAATAGTAACAACAAAATGGAATAACCTGAATGTAAAGGTAGCATTAGCACCGTAGCCGGAAACGAGTCTTGCACTTCAGAAGATGGTATTGTTTTTTTTTTTTTTTTTTTTTCCTAAAAAAGCGACAATTCCAACAGGTTGTGTATTCTAAAGCGCAGAACTGGACACGTGCAGGTTAATAGAATTAAATACCCGCAAGCTTTTGTCTACCCAAAGGGCTTTCGTTTACACACGCAAGGAAGGATCGAAAAATGTTTTGTTAAAGATGTTTAGGCTATGCGACTACAGAACTCAACATTTAATTAACGAGTGGTGAGTTAAAGGTAAACCCCCAGTGTGTTCTGTAGGGAATATTTGTTTAGACATGTTGACTTACTTCGGTGGTCGTGGTTAAAGCAGGAGAAGGCTCGAAAACCATTGTAAATCTGGCAATGATAAGAACCTGGGGCTAACTGGAAATTTATTCCATTATATCAGAAAGAAAGTAGTCAGAAGACAAAACAGCTCTAGATTATGTTTATCAAAGGTTGAAGTATTAACATTTTGTTTTGTTTTTTTGTCTTATTCGCGAAGTCATAACAAGCTAATTCCAGATTTGGTTATCTTAGCTATATGGATCTTCCTCTGCTGTAAAGTAGAAATCATTTTCCATAGAACTATATGCAATCCAAAATGTAGAATTGGATAATGGTTAAGAAACAACTTTTCGTTAAATAGGGGGGGGTACAAGTATGTTCTACAAAATTTGAAGTTATAACAATTCAAATTACACGATAAATGAAATAAGGCATGCGTATGGATTGTTTACTCTCAAACCTGTAATTAATATTTGAGACTCTAGATTTTCTTTTTTTCCTTTTACACTTGACAGCTTCAACACATTTCGTAACGAAAAGTTATCAGTTATATCTGCCCATAGGGAGGTTATTCTAGGGCTGTGAAAGATAACAAGACATGGTCATTGTATATTCTAATTTTTTTTTATTTTTGTAGCTCCGAGACCGTTTCGGTAGCAAGCGGATCTTGTGGATGGTAGAAAAGAAGGGGGGGGTGTGATTTGGATGTTTTGGAAAGGATTGAAAATTTAAAGGTTATTGGTTGTTTGTGTAATGTAAAAAAACCTGACGTGGTTGCATGCTACTTAGGTTTTAAGATTTAATGAATGTAACCGAAGAAGTTACAATTATAGAACAACGCTTAGACACTCCTGTGTCGAAACCGGAGTGTCGAAAACGTTGGGTCGATGATTGTAACTTCTTTCGGTTACGCCTCATTAAATCTATAAACCAGCAGTAGCATCAAACCATTTCTGATTGACCACTTGGTTGCCGTTAGTGAAACTTTAATATAGTTAAAAATAAACTGTTTAACAAGTCGGCCCCTTGCGCGCGATTCGCTTCTTCATAAGTCTTTCCTTTTTCCGCCTTATGAGGAACGCAACAGAAAGATGTCGCTTCGTAGCTCAAAAATAAAGCAGTTGGATAATAAATAATGAATCAGGCTCGTCAAAATAGGGCACAACTCGTAATACTCAGCGATACTACAGACCAAAAACGTCTGAAATGTATTTTATTTTTACTTTATATGCATAAGGTGATGAACACTGCCTTTCCTTCATTACCACCGGTAAGCGTTTTCAAATTCTCTCAAGGCTGGAGAGATCATTAATTATTTATTGCTGGGCAATACATAATGCACGCGGGATCTATAGCCGACCACAGTTTGACACTGCAATTTTCACTTTGATTCACAGATTCACAGAAATTTACCTCCGTTCGTGAAAAGTCGATCTTATCCAAGGATATGAGACCTGGTTGAAATGAGGAATACTTTCTGATGGGGAACGTTCACCGTGAGAAATCTGCGGAGCTGAAATGACAGAACGTCTCCATGAGGCAACGTCGAGGCTCGCGGACCCAGTCTCGCGCGCTGTAGGTTTGCTACATTTGCGCTTGCGAGGTAGTCGGATTTCTATTTCCGGTATTAACTTAACAGACGAGGAGGAGATATAGTTGTACCTATTCCCGAAACTATCATTCACGAAAATGCATTGCGACCGCTAAAGACATTAATCGCCTGAAAAAAACTTCATCCTCGCCACATGAATTATTTGAGAAATTGCAGAAAAAAATTGAGGGGTCGAAAATTAAGACCAGGTGTTTCGGAATGGTGAATGATAGATACATCGTTGGAGAGAGTCCAAAGGACAAGAGTATTGACAAATCCAAGGTTTTCTCAATTGCTTCAAAAGGTTGGAGGAAGTGCGACAAGTCAATTTGATAACTACAGCAGCCATCAACACAAATTATACCGACTATTTCAATAGCAGGAAAAATGATGTGCGTTTGAAAGGGATTCAGGGCGTAAAGTTGAAAAATTCAACTCCCGGTTCCAATTTCTGAAAAGGAGCCGAACTTTGATCTGGACTTCTATAGAAGTAATTCAGGGGGCGACACTAAAGATTCGTTCGTTTCTCGTCAATTTCAAGATTTCCGACGCCAGGGGTTACGTCCAAGCGTTCGCGCACGCGTTAGCTGGCAGAGTATGATTCACACCGTGCGTTGACAATATGGAGGGGGACAAGTAAAGAGTCACTGGGGCAAAACAAAACAGAACTAAGCAGTTACCAGTGATGTGATATTTTGGGACATAAAGCCTGTGGGGGAGTTTAGCAAAATTTTCATTCAACTCAAAGACCCTAGAAAAATAGTACGGAAATGATTGGTGGAGACAACTGGAGGGTCTACTACGTGGCACAGCAGCGTGTGCGGCGACTTGTTTTTGCTCACAATAATGGAACTTATGAAGCTTGTTTCTTATCCTGGAACCAGGTCTTTATCAGTGGACAATTTACCTTGGATGTTATAGTCTATGCGATGGATTCAGGGACCCCTACGGTGACTGGTTCATAAAAGGGAAGGCGTCAGGGAAAGTATTCAGAAAGATGGGCTTCTGGGCCCTCTGGACGACTACTTGATACAGCCCTTCAGAATGGGAATCCTATCATTCTAAATGTACCAGAATCCACGGCCTCAACATGTCTCTGCTAGGTAAGTAAAAAACTTGGTTACAGAACCAAGGTTACTTGCTGGATTTGAAACGAGGGGGAGGGAGGGGAGGGATGATATGTATTGCCAGCAGCGTTCAGATAATGCTTATGTGGAGACATGAAATTTTACATCTAATCTGAAAGTCAGCTACAAAGAGGAAATCTCCAGAAAAGCCGCTGTGAAGGAATGGGGACTATTTTGATGTGATTTATTAACTCTTACTTAGATCTCCTTCGAGACATTTTAGCAACGTTTTTAGTGGATAATGGTGAGAAACCAAGCACGTGACATAAGCACCTGCGAACTACTTCAGTGGCAATGTCGGACACAACAGTCGTCATAGTTATCAAAATTACCGAGCCCGAATTAACTTACGTGTATTTGACGCCGTTTTATTCCCACATTTACGTGGAAAAGAGGAAGAAGTCAAATTTTAATAGTGAAATTGGAACGGTGGACTATTTTTCTTTTCCTCCTTGCAAGAACACTCAGGAAGGATTGGACTCGTGCAAGTACACCTGCAAGTATCACTTATGGGATGGATTTGGGTTCGATGGAAAAAAAAAATGATGAGTGGAAGC